>NC_061789.1:21860356-21985356 GCF_022458985.1 Mugil cephalus
CACGGGAGAACCTAGTGAATGACCTGCAGAAAGCTGGGACCAAAGTTACAAAGGCTACCATCAGTAACATACTACGTCGCCAGGACTCAATTCCTGCAGTGCCAGACGTGTCCCCCTGCTTAAGCCAGTACATGGCCAGGCCTGTCTGAAGTTTGCTAGAGAGTATTTGGTTGATCCAGAAGAGGACTGAGAGAATGTCATATGGTCAGATGAAACTAAAATGGAACTTTTTTGTAAAAACTCAACTTGTCATGCTGAGTTGCATCCAAAGAACGCCATACCTACTGTGATGCATGGGGGTGGGAACATCATGCTTCGGGGCTGCAAAGGGACCAGGACGACTGATCCGTGTAAAGGAAAGAATGAATGGAGCCATGTATCGTGAGATTTTGAGTGAAAACCTCCTTCTATCAGCAAGGACATTGAAGGTGAAACGTGGCTGGGTCTTTCAGCATGGCAATGATCCCAAACACACTGCCCGGGCAATGAAGGAGTGGCTTCGTAAGACGCATTTCAAGGTCCTGGAGTGGCCTAGCCAGTCTCCTGATCTCAACCCCATAAAAAATCTTTGGGAGGGAATTGAAAGTCTGTGTTGCCCACCGACAGCCCCAAAACATCACTTCACTAGTGGAGATCTGCGTGGAGGAATGGGCAAAAATACCAGCAACAGTGTGTGAAAACCTTGTGAAGATTTACAGAAAACGTTTGACCTCTGCCATTGCCAACAAAGGGTATATAACAAAGTATTGAGGTGAACTTTAGTTATTGACCAAATACTTATTTTCCACCATAATTTGCAAATACATTCTTTAAAAATCAGACAATGTGATTTTCTGGATTTTTTCTTTTTTTTTTTTTTCTTTCTCATTTTGTCTCTTATAGTTGAGGTATACCTATGATGAAAATTACAGGCCTCTCATCTTTTTAAGTGGGAGAACTTACACAATTGGTGGCTAACTAAATACGTTTTTGCCCCACTGTAGAAAACAGCATCATCCACACCAACATGAGGCTAATACGTGAACTGAAGTGGGTCCAAGACGGGGGCCACCAGGGGTCTCAGCTGAGCCAGGACAGATTTACATGGTCTGGGCCTACTGACTTTCTTACTTTCTCCAGCTGTGTTCTCTCCTGGTTAGGCATTACAGTCATAGGGCTGTGTTAGTGCTTGCACTTGGAACTTTTTGTATGAGCTGACAGGAGCAGCAATGATGAGTCGGCTAACAGAAACATTTCCCTAAGGACCTCATGGTAGTTGTTGTTATACAACTACCATATGTAATGTCAATAGTATCTCTGGGTTGGTTGAATAAAACAAGCTATATTAATGTGTTACTGTAAAATACTGTGGAATAATGGCTTGATAAGTGACTGTAGAGATCACTGGTTCAAATCCCCTCCACAACGTGCCCTTGAGCTAGGCATTTTAGATTATCATCCAACCTTTAATATTAAAGATAAAAACAAATAACTGAGAAAATGATCAGGCAATTCATTAATGCCCATGGGGAAAAATACCTTGTTGACTTAGTGCTGGTGTGGAAGAATAGATGTTTTGAATCTCTGTGTATGAAGGCCAGGATTATGATGTGTTTCCAGGATTGTGCTGGTTTACTTTAGAGTTCCCCAAGTTAAGTTGTGGCTGCCTATCTTTGGTTTGGTGGAATGTTGCAGGATATTTGGAATGCCAGAATATTTACCGGTGGGGTGACCATGCAGGAGAGCCAGTGTCAACAGAGCTCATGTTTTTAACCCCCTTTTCACTTTCGTTACTGTAATGTTTTAAAAATATTTCTGAAGGAATTCAAAAAAACAAAAACAACGAAAGACAAAGAACCAGAGCTTTAACAAGAGGTGACTGTAGTGTACCAAGGCGTAGAACAAAATTTTGTCACATGGTTGTTTCTATAAGAGGAACACAGTCATGGAATAATTTACCAGCACACATCAGAAATTGTGACAATTACTCACTCTTTAAAAAAAATCTCAAACATTGGTTAAAAACAAACCAGACACGTAACCATACAGCTTCCTCTTAATCTGTTGCCTGTTCCCGGGGCTTTTAGTATATTGTTCTGCAACTGTGGGGTAAAATTGTTTGTCTTTATTTGTCTGTCTGTGTCTGTCTTGCCTTGATATTGTTTGTTTGTGTTCTGTGTTGTAATTGTCCATTGTATGATGTCTTGTGTGGTTTTTAAAATTGTCCACTGTTTGTTAACCAGGAACCTGCCTTGGTACTATGGCTGAAATTTAACAGTCATGCTACGAACGGCACATTTACACCCATGCTGAACGCATTAGTGTTGATGAATGTGCATTGTCCTAATTCGATAAATAAGTTGAAATTGAAATAATCTTTGTCAAAAAGGAAATTATTAAGCCTGACCTTAAAAGTAGAGACAGTGTCTGCCTCCCGAACCCAAACTGAGAGCTGGTTCCACAGGAGAGGAGCCTGATAGCTGAAGGCTCTACCTCCCATACTACTTTTAGAAACTCCGGGAATCACAAGTAGACCTTTACTTAGAGATCGTAGTGATCTGTTGGGACAGTATGGTACTATGAGGTATTTTCAGATATGATGGAGCTAGGCCTTTCAAGGCCTTATATGTAAGGAGGAGGATTTTAAATTCAATTCTAGATTTTAAAGGGAGCCATTGAAGAGAAGCTAAAAAAGCCCTGAGACAGGATGTTCCTAATTTTAACAATATTACGCAGGTGAAAGAAAGCAATCCTGGTCATCTACTTTATGTGAGAATTAAAAGACATATCCTGGTCAAATGTGACACCAAGGTTTTTCACAGTAGTACTGGAGGCTAAGGTAATGCCATCCAAAGAAACCAGTTGATAAGATAATCAATCTCCAAATACAATACAAGGGCCAAATACAAGTATTTGAAGTTTACAAATTATTAAATTATTATTTGTGGTAGTGTTGTTGTTGTAATTATCATCATACCACAATAAGAATTACCAATGCTCCAAAATAAATCGACTTTCTTTAACCAATCAGTGAGAGGACTGACAAGGAGTAGAAGTGATCCTCTGAAGTAGCTGCAGTTAAAACTTTGAACTGGGTCTTTGCGTGGTGGTCACTTCTGATATTGATAAGTTCACAGGCAGCTGAACTAGTTAAAGAGCATATACAACTACAGTGTGTCATGTCATGTATGTCATGTATTATAATGCCAGTGCATATTGCACATTATTATGTCACATGTTATGACAATACATGGGCCAGACATTTGGCTTCTGCAGGCCAGATGTGGCCCACGGGCTACCAATTGGGGTTCGGTGCTATTGTATTGTAATATTATTATATTATTATGTTTTTCTTTCATAGTTATGACATGCTGCATTATGGCCATTCCAACCAGCTACGCCAGGCCAAGGCCATGGGAGATTACCTCATTGTAGGAGTACATAGAGACAGTAAGTTTATGACATAGACATCGTCACCTCAATCTCTCTTCCACTTTTTCCTTACCTAAAGTCAAGTTCATTTGTACTGATCTTGACTTTTCATTCCCAGTTCTCCTATTACTCTTTGCAGTGTATGATCTTACCATTGCCTTTTGAATACACCTGCAAGGCACATACTTATAGGACTTAATAACCCCATGCAGTGTTTCAATTCAATGAGAATGTCACGCACACTGGTGATTCAGTCTCAGTGTTCTTTTAATCTCAGTCTACATTATCTTTGTGTCAAAAATATCATATCTGTGTATTTTTTTACATTTCAAGGTGAGATTGCAAAGCACAAGGGTCCACCAGTCTTCACTCAGGGAGAAAGATACAAGATGGTGCAGGCCATAAAATGGGTAGATGAGGTGGTGGAAGGAGCTCCTTATGTGACCACCCTTGAGACCCTAGACAAGTACAACTGTGACTTTTGTGTACATGGAGGTACAATGTTTCAACACCCCATGTCTTTGTTTTGACAAATTAGTAATATTAGATCATTTGTAATACTTAGATATTTGATTTACCACCTGAACTACGCCAACTGAACTGTTGTTTCAGATGATATAACACTAACTGTGGATGGGAAAGATACATATGAGGAGGTGAAGAAGTCAGGACGGTACAGGTGGGCTTTCTTGTTCAAATATGCAGATGATACTAACAAATGTGTGTACTAATTAAGTTACATAGTGCATAATGTTGTGACAGGGAGTGTAATAGAACCCAGGGAGTTTCAACCACAGACCTGGTTGGGAGGATGCTGCTGATGACCAAAGCACACCACAGCAACATTGTGAGTACTCTCTAACACTCTCTACATGCCCTTAGATCAGAGCACAAACCTAATATTCTCCTCTCTTCTTTCTAGAATAGTTCAGACTATCAGAAGCATGCAGACAACTTTGGAAAGGTAAGTACCTCATTTGTTTCCAGCTTAGTTTGATGCCTTGCTCCTCACTTATCTTACTGGCAAACAACTAAGTAGCAGTAAAGGGTCTCGTCATTTCAACAGCTTGGAGGACTAATCCTACAGATTTAACCAGGCTTGTATAAACCTTTGAGTTAGCTGATGACCATTACTAACTTTGTATGCATGTGGGTTGTGTGTGTGTGTGTGTGGGAGGGGGGTCAGCAAGGCCACAGTCCCTGGACAGGTGTGTCCCAGTTCTTACAGACTTCTCAGAAGATCATCCAGTTTGCTTCAGGCCAGGAACCTCAACCTGGAGACACTATCTTCTATGTGGCAGGAGCGTTCGACCTCTTCCGTAACCTTTTTTAAAGTCACAAAAAATTGCTATATTTTACATGTTTACATTTTATTCAGAAATCATGTACAACTGTTATTTAGGTGTGAATGGTGCAAATTATTATTCTAAGAAGTGTTGCTACAATATGGTTGTTCAAAGTTTTTGAAATGTACAGTCATTCCTGACAAGTTCTTGTCAGATATTGGCCATGTGGACTTCCTGGAAGCAGTGCATAAGCTTGCACAAAAGTCATACATTATAGTGGGGTTGCATTTTGATCAGGTGAGTCTGTGTGAGATATTTACCACCTCCCTGATTTGAGTGTTGTGTGCATTTTTAAACACATCTTTTCATATTTTTCAGGAGGTGAATCGTTACAAAGGGAAAAACTACCCCATCATGAATATCCATGAGAGAACGCTCAGTGTCCTTGCTTGCCGAGTGTGTTCTTAGGCTTTATATAATATTAGTTCAATAAGCTCAAATACGGATGTGGACAAAATTGTTGGCACCCTTCCGTTAAAGAATAAAAACCCACGTTGATCACTAAAATAACTTGGAACAGACAAAAGTAATAATAAATAAAAATTTACTATAAATTCTAATAAAAATCAGACATTGATTTTGAATTGCAGTTCAACAGAATCATTTTAAAAAATGAAACTAATGAAACTGGCCTGGGCTTTAATGTAAGGGTACCAGCAATTTTGTCCACATGTACATTGATTATTATTTGCCTTTTCACAGTACGTGTCTGAAGTAGTGATTGGTGCACCTTTTGCTGTAACAAAAGACTTGCTAGAACACTTCAAGGTAAGACAGTAAATATTAAATAATATATATAAATATATATATATATACAGTGGGGGAAATAAGTATTTGATCCCCTGCTGAATTTGTAAGTTTGCCCACTTCCATAGAAATGATCAGACTCTGGTTTTTATGGTTGTTTACTGGTTATGGGTTAAGACAGAATATCAGTCGAAAATGCATAAAAAACACACAATCTAAAAGTTATAAATTGTTATGTATTTTATTAAGGGAAATAAGTATTTGATCCCCAACAATTCACTTAGAATTCAGGCTCCTACAGATTGGCTGGTGCGCATGTGGCACACAGCTGTGCTCAGTCAACTAATTACCAATACTCCTGATCTTAACTCGTCATGTATATAAAGCACACCTGCTCTAAGAATCAGTTTCTTACATTCCAACTTCTACAGCACCATGGGCAAGACCAAAGAGCTGTCAAAAGATGTCAGGGACAAGATTGTAGATCGCACAAGGCTGGTATAGGTTACAAAACCATCAGCAAAAGGCTTGGTGAGAAGGTGACAACTATTGGTGCCATTATTCGCAAGTGGAAGACCCATAAAAGGACCATCAACTGTCCTCGGTCTGGAGCTCCAGCAAAATCTCGCCTCATGGAGTGAGGATGATGATGAGAAAGGTGAGGGAGCAGCCTAAAACAACACGGCAGGAGCTTGTTAATGATCTGGAAGCAGTTGGGACCTCCGTCACCAAGAAAACAGTTGGCAACACACTGCGCCGTTATGGATTGAACTCTTGCAGTGCCCGCAAGGTCCCCCTGCTCAAGAAGGCACATGTACAGGCCCGCCTTAAGTTTGCCAGTGAACATCTAAATGACTCAGAGAAGGCTTGGGAGAAAGTGCTGTGGTCTGACGAAACCAAAGTTGAGCTATTTGGCATTAACTCGACCCGCCGTGTTTGGAGGATGAAAAAACGTGAGTATGACCAAAGAACACCATACCCACGGTTAAGCATGGAGGTGGAAAATCATGTTTTGGGGCTGTTTTTCAGCAAAGGGTACAGGGCAACTTCACCGCATTATGGGGCCAATGAATGCAGCCATGTACTGTAACATCTTGGACAAAACCTTCTTTCCTCAGCAAGAACACTGAAGATGCCTCGTGGGTGGGTTTTCCAACATGACAATGACCCAAAACATACTGCCAGGACAACAAAGGAGTGGCTCAAGAAGAAGCATATTAAGGTCATGGAGTGGCCTAGTCAGTCTCCAGACCTTAACCCGATCGAAAACCTGTGGAGGGAGCTGAAGCTCAGCCAAGAAACTTGAAGGATTTAGAGACTGTCTGTAAAGATGAATGGGCCAAAATCCCTCCTGCGCTGTGTGCAAACCTGGTGACCAACTACAAGAAACGTCTCATCGCTGTGCTTGCCAACAAAGGTTTCTCTACAAAGTACTGACTTGTGTTGTGCTTGGGGATCAAATACTTATTTCCCTTAATAAAATACATAACAATTTATAACTTTTAGATTGTGTGTTTTTTATGCATTTTCGACTGATATTCTGTCTATACCCATAACCAGTAAACAACCATAAAAACCAGAGTCTGATCATTTCTATGGAAGTGGGCAAACTTACAAATTTAGCAGGGGATCAAATACTTATTTCCCCCACTGTATATATATATATATGTATAAAAACCCCTCATACATGATTTTGTGTTCACAGGTGGATCTTGTTTGCCATGGCAGGACAGTAAAATGCCTCGATAAGGATGGATTTGACCCTTATGCTGTAAGACTTCAGTCATAGCCACGTTATGCAGTAACTCTTCAAGAGTCTGATTTGGAAATTTTTCTTTCTACCTAGGTGCCCAGAAGGAAAGGAATCTTGCGTTCTGTTGACAGTGGGAACAGCCTCACTACTGATGCCATTGTGCAAAGGATAATCAAAAACAGGTTTTAAAAAATCTGCATTTATCATAAATATACTGTACATGTCCTTACATTCATAGTTTTATAAGGTAACAAATTGGACATTAATGGCTATTTTTTAAATAAGCAATACAATAAATTGTGATATGGCATACTGTATATCATTTGTGTGATCAAGGCTGCTATTTGAAGCAAGGAACAAGAAGAAGGAGGCCAAAGAGATTGCTGTGATCCAGGCCATGAAGCAACAAGAGGAAGAAAACACTAAAGAAACAACCAAGCCATTAGTAGACACGAACT
The DNA here is from genome assembly GCF_022458985.1 of Mugil cephalus. Classification (NCBI taxonomy): domain Eukaryota; kingdom Metazoa; phylum Chordata; class Actinopteri; order Mugiliformes; family Mugilidae; genus Mugil; species Mugil cephalus. The sequence continues at coordinate 21,868,072 of NC_061789.1, forward strand.
GTCAGCATAACTGACTATCAATTCAATCAGGTTCAATTAACATGAACAGTAAAATCACCCCTTTGGAAGTGTTATGACACCTACAATCCTCCAGTCTTTATAGCAGCTCGTTCTTTAATCAGGGTGGAGTAGTCTTCTGTGTGAGTAGGTTTTTGTTTGCGTGTGTGTGTTTTGGGGTGGGGATGTGAGGGTGAGTGTGTGTGTGGGTCAAATAACTGAATATTGTGCATATGCAATATATGTCCATGTCAGTCGAAAACCAAACAGATAAGATATATAATGAGTTGGAACAAGGAAGGGGCATCTATATATGTGTGTATATATATACACACACACACACACACATATACAGTAAAATTTATATTTTATCTCTTATACTTACTTGGGTTTCTGAAGTGTTTAAGTTTACCAAGGATTTTGATTTTGTGCTTATGCACTGTGGAGGGATTTTTTTTTTTTACAACTACTAATTCAGCTTCACTGTATTTATTATAAACGGGGCGCAGGCTCACGGAAGATGCTTAAATCACTCAACAATTTGAGTGTCAGAAGACGTTTCCCTGTTTCCCTTTTTCTGTTCTGGCTAGAATTTAAGAGTGGTGTAGTGAAACTTCTTGGGAGACCTCATGTACATATCAGATCCTATTCTGGACTGCACTACCTACTCCAGAAATATACAGAGCTCTTATGTTGTAAAGGTAAAATAGTTTTTTAACTCTAAATGCACACTGTTAAGGCCCGTGTCTTTTGAGTACAGAAGTTTTAAAACTAACAACTTTTTTTTCATGAACAAAGTAACCTCTGTCTGTATATCAAGTGATTAAATAATGTTTTTCTAGATGTAAGTTTTACTCATCTCCTGTACATTTACTACTGTACAGAGGTTTTTGTGGGCTTTGGTTCAGAAGTGAAATTAAAGTTTTAATGTTCACAACCCAGATATAAGTGTTTTGAGTGTCTATGAACAGAATTACAGACTTGCAGAGAAGATTTACTTTAAGAATATTTACTTTGTGTATCAGACACATGCCTCTCATTTAGCAGTGGTGTAAGAAATGATGACAGCTAATTAGACTATTTCTGGACTGCATCATAAGATTTTACAAAATCGCCACTGCTGTTTATCCTAACTAGGGTCGTGGGGTGTGTGCTGGTGGAGCCTGTTGTAGGGTGAGAAGTGGGATACAACCTGACCAGGTCGCTGGTTTATCACAGGTCCAACACAAACCAGAACCAGAATCGACAAAGATGCCCTGAGTTCAACCATATCATAAGTCCTCCATCTTATGTGCAAAATTCCACCATTGGCCGCCCTTGGGCGAAGGATTTGCAGCAAAAAAAAAAAAGAAAAAGGAAAAAAAAGAAAAAAAGAAGAGGCTTGTTTCAGATAAACAAATCTGCACAGATAAACAATGTTTGGGGTGTTTAAGAGAGATTACTTTGTTTTACAAGAATATATTTTTTTGTACATTACTAATCAGTGACTCCAAAACCCAAACACGTACAGTATGTGCATAATCTGAAATCTGAGTAAAGAGCATACTGATTAAACAAAGGTTTATTGCACTACTGAGGAAAGACCACACAGATCTACACCAGCCACAAATGCCATTCAGAAAATGAACACTGACAGATGCAGAGCCAGGTCACTTTGTCTCCATATATATCAATTGTGTTTTATCTTGCCAATAATCTCACACAATCACCACCCAACCCTTCCCCAAACTACACATTTTTTATATGTTGAGTGCAAGTGTTAAGGTGTTCAATTGTAAGAACCCGTCGTATTCAAGTACTGCAGGATCTGATGTAAATTCATGTATGAGCTCAAGGCTCACACTCAACATACCATATCTCAACACTAACGAGATTAAAAATTCTTCCGACCATGGCAACATGGTTGCTTTGTTTAGTTTCTATGGGACTGCTCTTTGGTTTCCCCGACAGCAGCCAAGCTTAATAGTCTGTACTTAAAAAAATATGTGGAATAATAAATATATATGGAATTCGGTCCCTAAATTCCCTTTGAGTGATACCAAAATCTGGTCTGGCCCATGGACTAACTGGATGAATCTTTTAACAGACTACATCTCAATGGAAAACTTCAAACAGCTTGCAAGGGAACCCTTCTCTATTTGGTCACCACTTATTTTCTCCTCACAAAACAGTTCTTCATGATGTCCCAGAGCCAATTCCACTAGAAGCATCAATATCATTACATGTCACACTAGTCTTTGCACCTCATTATAATAGCCACAATATCATTGACATAAAATATACTTGTAGCATCATAATTGTCATATTATATAGATAGTATCCTAAATAATGAATTACAGTGTTCCTCTCCTTTTAGTTATAATTTGCTTATCAGAAGCAGAATCACTTTATTGATCCCAGGGGGAAATTACTTTTAATTACAGCAGCTCCAACCCAAAGTGTTACGGTATTACAAAGAGCAATCTGTCCTCCACTGCCCTTTTCCAAACATTTCTTGCTGTTGTCATTGATAATGCTATTATTGTAACCAACTAACCCTATAAACATCAAAAGAACGGATGACAGATACAACTATGATGGTTATTATTATTGGAACTGCTGCTATCTTCTAATACCAAGGCCTCGGGCCCCTGTGGGGCTGCACCCAGTAGACCCTTGCCTGGGGTCTCCTTGCCCCTGCTGGCCTCTTGTCCTCCTCGTCTGCCCCGGACTGCTCTCGTGTGGCACATTGCACACCACTACTATTCTTCATCAACGGAACAAAAATCAGGAAACTACAAGCAACCCAACAAACAAAAGTACATGGCAACCCAAATCTTTTTAACGCACCACATTTATTGACCAAAACAAAAAACAAACAAACAAAAAGACATAATGCCACATGTGCTCTGCATCTGGGGGTGGAGGTTGGAGAGTGTGGGGAGTCTTAGGCCGGTCCCCAGTGGGTTGGCAGGGGCTTGACACCTTGTAAAAGTCTCAAGAGATTTGCCTTCCCCATCCCTCCATTATAGTGATTATTATCACTATAATTGTTTTGCATAATGTCTGTTTTGTTATTTCTTTATTTTTTTAATAATTATTAATTGAAGCTTTACATTACTTTATATATTCTTACTATAAAATAAATTTATTATTAATTACAATTTATTTGATTATCTAACACTGTAACATTTATTGTTACTTTAATCCATTCATAATTTCTATGCATTTCTGAATTATATTATCCAATTAAAAAAAAAATATTCTACTGATTTAGAATTTGGCAATTCTGGAAGTTAGACTCCAGCATAATACAAAAAAGTGTATCACAGAAGATGCTCTCATTTGGCAGCTTGATGGAACAAATAATATGAATCCTACTTAAATGGAAATAGAAAACACCAACACACACAAAGAATGAGGTGATGTAAAATTCTGGCTGTCTTTTAAGGATCTGAAGGGTGTGTCTGCGTAGCTGGTTGACTGGTTAGGAGGACAACAAAAACACCCGGGTGGGGGGCAGCTTTGAGCACTGGAAAGTTATCTCAAATCGGAAACTTGTCCTGTGATGCAGAAGAAAGGAGAATAAAACTTGAGCATGAGTGGTCGAACCAAACGTTGACTGGACATGCATATCATCAACTATGGTAAGTAACCCTGTATGATGCCTTTCTGTAAATATTTTGCCTTTGCCTCCCTTACAGCCAACTATCACACTTCTCAGACTCAAAGTTCATCTGCACCATGTGATCAGATTTCGAATGTCTAGTGAGTATTCATCAAAGAGTGTGGTGAGCTAGCACTGCACATCAGGAGCAAAGTTTAAATTACAAGAGTCAATAATCAGATCAGGATGTTAATCTGTGACATGTCATTTGTTTTGCTGAGGAACTCACCTCATTAGATGCATCTCTCAGGTCATTCTCAGGGTTGACCCTGAAGATAGAAGACAATGACGCCCTGCACAAATATGATTTGTTATTTAATCAAATCTGGTATTTTTAATGTGTCGATATCCCTAAACAATACCACCATTGATACATAGCCTAACACAGACTTGGCAAATCTGGATCAGAAGCAATAGGAACTTAAGGTATCATTGTGAATCAATGAGCTGGGTTTGTCATCATGTCCAGACGCAAGTTCTGCTCAATTCTGAATTGGTCAAGTATCAACATGTTTCATGGCAATTGCCCAACACTTACCTGAATAATACTGTAAATGTAGGGCGTGCAACAGTCAATCCAGTCCTCCAGTAACATAAACCTTCACTGTTTAGAACCCTCATATGCTGACAACACAAAAAGAACACAAGAACAAGACAAAGAACTGACTTGTAAGACGAGTGAAATTTGGGTAAACCAAATATGCACATTTGCCATATTTAGAATAGATCAAGCAAGAACTAATGAGAAATGGCAAATATTGTCTTTGCCTCTCTTATCAAACTATCACACTTCTCAAAAGTGCACGGTGTGATCAGATTTGGAATGCTAGTGAGTGTTCATCATAGGGCTGCATGATTCCGGAAAATATGTGAATCATGATTTTTTTGCTTAGAATTGAGATCACGATTCTTTGGCATGTTTACTTGTTTTACAAAATGTTTATTGCACTGATGAACTATAATAAAACAAAAAGAAACTATCAAATGGTCATTCAAGTAGAGCATAACTCTTTGGGCACGAGTTTAGTTCGGGTCTGTGGGTGACTCTCGCCATCCATTTAACTCTCTTTACCGCTGACTTCTCTCTGCTTCTCTCCCTCACTGTTTCCACACACTCAACTGCAGGCAAGATTCCCCCACTGACAGAATCACGTGTTGTAAAAACACTTTACCATAGGTTGAGGGAGGAGTCAGCAGCAGTGCTGCCTTTAGGGGCTCTTGAAAAATTCTTTGTGATGCTGCTCGTGAAATAAAATGCTTAAGAATCGTTTCAAAATCAGATCACGTCTATGTGTGAATCGAGACTGCGATTTTTCAATGATTTATCATGCAACCCTAGTGCATCAAAGAGTGTGGTAAGTTGGCACAGCACATGAGTCAGTTTAAATTACAAGAGTTAATAATCAGATCAGGATGTTTATCTGTGATATGTCATTTGTTTTGCTGGGGAACTCACCTCATTAAATGCATCTCTCAAGTTATTCTCAGGGTTGACCCCGAAGATAGAAGACAATGATGCCCTGCACAAAGATGATTTGTTATTTCATCACATCTGGTAGACCTTTTTATTTTTAACCTCTGTGTCACCAGTAGGTGTCGATATCCCAAAACAATACCAATACTGACACACAGCCTAACACAGTCTTGACAAATCTGGATCAGAAATAATAGGAACTTAAGGTATCATTGTGAATCAATGAGCTGGGTTTGTCATCATGTCCAGACACAAGATCCGTTTAATTCTGACTTGGTGAACTATACACATGTCCTCCCACATCCAGTTATGAGCTACCTACCTGAACACTGCTGGATATGTGGGGTCTGAAAAAGGTGTAGACCTCTCAGATGTTGTAGTTGTGAGATGAGGCAGTGGCAAATACGGGGCAGCAGCTGAGGCCATGCATACAGCTCTCTCCTTTGCAGGCAGTAGTAGTGATCAGGGTGCCTAGAGAGGAACAAGAGGAGCAGGGGCGTTGGGAACACATGTCAGATCAGTGGTCATCAACTAATGGGCTATAAGCAGTTGCCTTTGCAGGAGCTCTCGATCAGACAGTATGAATAAGACCTTCATTGGTACTCAGAAATTTTTATGCATCATGTCCGGAGCTCAATAACAAAATGATAGCGATAACAGAGACTGTATCCGTTCTCTGTACCACAAGTATCGTTTCGCTTAAAATAAAGCATTAACAGCTCATCTGTAAGGTACAACCTGCCTACTTCCTTAGGAGGAGTTTATTGAAAACTAGAAAATTCCCTCCGGGAAATTTTGAAGGGGATACGGGAGCTAATGCCGGGGGTACGGTCTCTGCCAACATGGGAATTAGCACACTTTGCCTACATTTAGCACAATTAGCTTATGGTTAGCACAGTTAGCTTACAGTGAGCACAGTTAACCTGCAGTTAGAACATTTAACTCACGTTTAGCACAGTTAGCTTACAGTTAGCACATTTAGTTCAGTCAACCCACATGTCCCACAGTTAGCAAAGTTAGCTTACAGTTAGCCTGTGTGCGAGAAAGTAATGCACGCTTTTCCGCGCATGTTTGTACATCCTACTACTCTTCGTGAGTGTATCTGTAACTGTAATAACATAAAGTTACCTGTGTGTTTGTGTGTGCATGTGTGGAGTACATATTTGTCCATATTTTGCCCTGATACAACCAGCATGCCAGAGGAGCTTGAAGCACAATTCACTTTTATGTGGGCTGGCTTTAATGAGGGTTTGTTGTTAGAGAAGTGCCTCCCTTATAGCAAACTATCACACTTCTTGGACTTAAAGTTTAAATTAAAAGAGTCAATAATCAGATCAGGATGTTTATCTGTGATATGTCATTTGTTTTGCTGGGGAACTCACCTCATTAAATGCATCTCTCAAGTTATTCTCAGGGTTGACCCCGAAGATAGAAGACAATGATGCCCTGCACAAAGATGATTTGTTATTTAATCACATCTGGTAGACCTTTTTATTTTTAACCTCTGTGTCACCAGTAGGTGTCGATATCCCAAAACAATACCAATACTGACACACAGCCTAACACAGTCTTGACAAATCTGGATCAGAAATAATAGGAACTTAAGGTATCATTGTGAATCAATGAGCTGGGTTTGTCATCATGTCCAGACACAAGATCCGTTTAATTCTGACTTGGTGAACTATACACATGTCCTCCCACATCCAGTTATGAGCTACCTACCTGAACACTGCTGGATATGTGGGGTCTGAAAAAGGTGTAGACCTCTCAGATGTTGTAGTTGTGAGATGAGGCAGTGGCAAATACGGGGCAGCAGCTGAGGCCATGCATACAGCTCTCTCCTTTGCAGGCAGTAGTAGTGATCAGGGTGCCTAGAGAGGAACAAGAGGAGCAGGGGCGTTGGGAACACATGTCAGATCAGTGGTCATCAACTAATGGGCCATAAGCAGTTGCCTTTGCAGGAGCTCTCGATCAGACAGTATGAATAAGACCTTCATTGGTACTCAGAAATTTTTATGCATCATGTCCGGAGCTCAATAACAAAATGATAGCGATAACAGAGACTGTATCCGTTCTCTGTACCACAAGTATCGTTTCGCTTAAAATAAAGCATTAACAGCTCATCTGTAAGGTACAACCTACCTACTTCCTTAGGAGGAGTTTATTGAAAATAAACAAGATTAACCAACTGATTTGAATGGTGGCATTGCAGAGAACCCCAACCAAACTCTGCATCAGGCTTGAATAGGAGCAAATATTTTTTTGGCAATAATTAATAAGCATAATCTTGAATGTGGATAGAGCCAAGTTACAAGGAAGTCTGTGTTATTTTAATGGAGAATGTTGATTACAAATATTTGTTATACTTTATAGCTATATTTCTAGTATACAGTTGTAATCCAGAAAGACTGAAACCACCCAATCCTAAAGCATTTTCATGCAATTTTACTGACTTTAATATTTCAAAAGGTCTTTCACGCTTGAGTTCAAGGACAGCAGTAGATGTTTTCCAAGGCAAATCATTAAAAGTTTGTTCAAGAGTGTCCTCCCCTTCACCTCAAAACTCATCTGGACCATGTAACCAGATTTCAAATGTCTACTGAGTGTTCATCAAACTGGGGTTAGCTAATGCTGCACAAAAGGGGGGAGAGGGGGGATTTGAATCATAAGGGTCAATAATTAGATCAGACACTGTGACATGCCATTTATTTTGCTGAGGAACTCACCTTATTAAATGCATTCCTCAGGGTCGACCCAGAAGGCAACAGGATCATTAGAAGACGATGGATGCCCTGCACAAAGACGATTTGTTATTTCATCACAAGGTCTGGTAGACCTTTCCCATTTCACTGCAGTCACGCCATCTGCGCTTCGGCGAGGCACGGTCGCGCTATCTACACTTGAAAATCAAGTGCCCGTCTACATCGCATCGGACGGTAAAGCGTTTGAGCGGTTTTATGGTGCATCCCGCAAACTCGGAAGTCTATATTTTTCTTCTTATTTTCACTTGTTGAAATACATATATCAGTAATTACTTTGTTGTTATTTTACTACATTCTATTTAATGATTAAAACTAAGTGACAGAACATAATTATTGAAGCATATTCAGAATCCAACTCATTTCTGCATAGTCAGATTTGAAAACTTAATTAAGAAAAGAATCAAATTGTTTTCCGCATACTCTACAGCTACCACTGTGGGGATTTTCAATTTATTTCACTGCATCACTTTCTGAAAATGTGATGTTGAATTCATATCCAATGAATGATGTATATGGGCAGATTAAAAAAATAATTAAATAAACAAAATCAAATTGTTTTCTGCAAACTCCACCAGATTCGTGTTCTACATGTCCCCAGCTACCACTGTAGTGATTTTCAACTTATTTCACTGCATCATTTTCTGATAATGTGAGGTTGAATTCATATCCAATGAATGACGTATATGGGCAGATTGAAAAATAAATTAAAAAAAATAAAATAATTGTTTTCTGCAAACTCCACCAGATTCTTGTTCTACATGTCCCCAGCTACCAACAAATTTTCAACAATTTGATTTATTTATTTATAATTTTTTGTAATCTGCCCATATACATCATTCATTGGGTATGAATTCAACATCACATTTCCAGTGAATTAAGTTGAAAATCACTACAGTGGTAGCTGGGGGCATGTAGAACACGAATCTGGTTGAGTTTGCAGAAAACAATTTGTTTATTTTTTTTAATTTTTTTTTTAATCTGCCCATATACATCATTCATTGGATATGAATTCAACATCACATTATCAGAAAATGATGCAGTGAATTAAGTTGAAAATCCCCACAGTGGTAGCTGTAGAGTATGCGGAAAACAATTTGATTCTTTTCTTAATTAAGTTTTCAAATCTGACTATGCAGAAATGAGTTGGATTCTGAATATGCTTCAATAATTTTGTTGTATCATTTAGTTTACATCATTGAATAGAATGTAGTAAACATAATAACAAAGTAATGACTGATATATGTATTTCAACAAATGAAAATAAGAAAAATATAGACTTCCGAGTTTACGGGATGCACTTGAATGCACCATAAAGTCGCTAAAACGCTTTACCGTCCGATGCGATGTAGACGGGCACTCGATTTTCAAGTGTAGATAGCGCGACCGTGCCTCGCCGAAGCGCAGATGGCGTGACTGCAGTCCCATTTCTAACGTGTGTGTGGATATCCCTAAACAATACCATCATTGATACATAGCCTAACACAGTCTTGACAAATCTGGATCAGAAGCAATAGGAACTTAAGGCATCATTGTGAATCAATGAGCTGGGTTTGTCATCATATCCAGATGCAAGATATGAATAATTCTGACTTGGTCATATACCAACATTTCCCCCCACATCTAGTTACGAATGAGGGATCGGAGCCGACACCGAGCCTCCCATTCCATCATAAGTTCGTGCTACACACAGCACACCCGACACCAACCACGTGTCGGGCCTGCTCAACAGAGCAGCCGCCGAGTGCGTGGTCACAATTTATCCGGTAAAATGAGGAAATTTCGATTTCAGGTACGGAAAGCAAACACTACACATCCACACTTCTAAATATGAACAATATGTACTTAACACAACTAATAGACATTAACGGGTAGGAACGCAACACGTTTTGCAACACTCAGCTGAGAGGTACCAGTTCGCTAATGCTAAGGCTACTGTCACGCTGATAGTTTCAAAAAGACACTCACGTAGATATTTGCTTTTCAGTCCATTGTCTAATCGATGTAATAAATGTACATTTTCAAATAACATGCACACTGATAGAAAAATATCAATGTTAAAGTTAAATAAGATCTACTGTACCGCTTTCTGGCGATTCACCCTGCTCGCTTGAGAAACACATCTGAGGATCCTCCGCATGGATAACGTTGACTGAAGGGTTACCGACTTTAAATGCGACTTCCGTTCTTCTTCTTGTTGTTTAATGGTGATTGGCAAACAACTGTTAGTTATATTACCGCCACCTTCTGGACTGGCGCGTGAGGCAGGACAGCTTGTAAAACTACATTAATTAAATTACATTGCAAAAATCCTTATATAGCCTTGTAATTAACATCTCCTGAACTTTTCCTTGATAAATTGGTAATATTCGAAGTTACCATTTTCCTTTGGCGTGGTGTTTTGAGTATTTGTCTCTGTTGTCAATTCCTTGGATAATGTAAGAATACATGTTTATCCTCTTCAATCCGTGTTTCATTTGTGCTGTCTCAAGTACAATGTCTTGTATCTGAATGGACACGCTTTTATACATAACATATACTTAACATACTTATTAAAAAACTGCTGGAGTCTGATCCTATTAATGTTTTCTGTGGTCTTACCTCCTCTATCCAACTCATAGCAAGCAGAAAACCCAATAACTCCCCTGTACATATTGCTAAATCATTGTTAACTCTTTTACTCGACACTGTACTTAAATCTGGTATTACAAAAAGCTATTACTACCACATTATTCAATACCTTGGATGCATCTATTTTGACAAACTGTAAGTATTTTCTATTGATGTATTTGTTAACTTTATCTACTCTTGGTGAACTTCCAGTGCCGGTTGAGCCGGAAGCTGATTGCAATAGCTCCCAGTTGTCATGCAATACCTTGTCACAATCCATTTACTTTCTGTTGCAATTCACTACTTTTTGCATACATGCCAAAAATCGTATATTGCTTATTCTATTCTACTTGATCTTATTATTTATCTTTTACACAATTCACCCTTTGTTCTTGTTACTTTTCTGCTCTGTGTTGTTGTTGCAAACTGCAATTTCCCCACTGAGGGACAAATAAAGGCTTTCTGTTCTATTCTCTTAAAATTTCCCCTTTTAATTCTTTTAGTTAAATACAGCCGTTAATACACACTCATGTGCACACACACGCCCCACAAAGCAATAAATAAACAATCCAAAAATAAGACAAAACAAAACCCAAAAAAAGGTCAAGTAAAAGTATGTTGGACAAAAATAACAAGAAAAAAAAATTAATTAACTCACCCTGTTTAACAGGAATTAATGTGAGCAGAACTCACAGGATTCTCAAACCATTTTCCTTTCCTTAGAAATGACAGTGTAATCACTATAACTACACACAACAAGCACACACACACACATACACAAAAATATTTGAAATACGTAAATACATTTGTAACATAAGTTATTCACATCATTATTCAATATACACATATACAATAATGTGTAATACGTACATACAATGCTATCTGTAACAAACTGAATATACAAATACAAATATAAAATAATATACATATTCTATTTACAGCTTATCTTTCTTATTTTATCCGAACCATTGAAAATGGGCCGGTTTAAATAGCATATTTCTTTTACTGCCACTCTGCAATGTAAGAGAGGTGAGTATGGTGATGTGGTGACATAGATACCTGGACAACCCGTTCTCATTCCCAAAGCGTAATATACCAAAGATTTGTCACGCCCCTAGACGCAAAAGGTACCTTTCAACGTCGGTATGAGACGCTCTAGGTTCTCAATTGATTTCAATGTAAACCCGCTCGCGGCAGCAAAAGATGCTTAGAGCAGAGGCCGCAGCCCTCCATTCACTACAATAATAACTCGTTTGCTGCAAAATATGACGCTGCGAGCTACAATCTGATTGGAGAACCGCGGACCCTCTGCCCGGAAGTCTTTTTCTCACTATTTTTTTTTCCAACGATTGATGCATACTGTTTTAGCTGGATTGGGAGATTGTGAGGCATACCTAGATAATGTGGTCGCCTATTCTTCAACTTGGCCTGAAAATCTTAACACTCTCTCTGTCATTTTCAGTCATCTCCGTCAGGCTTCTCTCACCCTGAACCTTGCAAAATGTGAATTCAGCAGTTCAAATCCTGTGCAAGTTTTCACGGATCATAATCCTCTGACTTTCTTGGCCCAGATGCGCAACACTAACCAGTGGATTATGCGCTAGTTCCTTCTTCTGCAGGACTTCAACCTGCAGATACATTATAAAAAGGGTACTGATAACGTAATCACAGATGCCCTTTCTAGAATGTAAATAAAGCTGCAATCTTATGGAATTAAACATCTAGGGGATGTTTAATTCTTGGGAAAGGAGGTGTTACGATGGAGGTCGTCTTATTTATTTGGCAGCAGTGGGTGCTCTCTGTTTTTCTTTTCCCTCCCATCTGTGTTTATGCAGATTGGTGTGTGCCATAGCCAACGTGGGATTGGCTGGGGGTTCTAGGTCGATTTCCTATTGGATATCCAGCAGAGAGGGAGAAGTTTAAAAATCCAAGATGGCGACTGTCAGTAAGCTGATCATCCTCCCAACTGGTCACCACCCTGTACCTTTTTTACCCTTGGCTTTTGAATTTACTTTATGTTTCAAGATTACTAGGAGTGAACCGCTATTTTTGTTGTTCCCTTTTCTCCTGTTTTTGGTTAAGTTGAGGTAGGGAAGAGTGTATATTTAGTTTCGTCTCTGTTGGGTTAGATTTGGGTTGTTTTCTAGGTAGATTCCTTTTGTTTGTTATTTTGGCCTGAGTTGGTTTATGGTTTATATATTTCTTTAATGTGTCAAATAAACTCCTTTTACTTGATTCACATTTAATATCCTTTTGTTCCTTGTGGCTGCTTGGGACTTGGGGAAGATGGGGGCCTTTATTTATGCTACATCCTAGACCCCTAGATGGGGCGTAACACGCATCAATCAAGTCAAGCTTCTGTTGCTGTAAACGACACTATTAAGTCAAAGCTAGCGACCTAACGATGGCAAAAAGAAAAGAAGATTCTGAAAACAGAGCTTTTCAAGACTGATGGGAGGCTGAGTATATGTTTACTGAGATTGTGTGTGTCTTATTTGTTGAGCTGATGTGGCTGTAATTAAAGAGTTTAATCTAAGGCACTTTGAGACAAAACATCAGGATAAGCTTAAAAACCTTGATGCAGAGCAGAAGCTACAGAAAGTAGAAGAGTTGAAGAAGAATCTGACATCTCAGCAGCCACTGATTTAAGAACACAGTTGATTGTAAGAAACTAAGATTTATTGCATACTCTCTTGCTGTAGATGAAAGCGCTGACGTGACGGACACTGCACAGCTAGCCATCTTCACTTTGAGCATTACAGAGGAAATCTTGACATGAAATTGATGCACGGAACAACGAAAGGAAAAGACATTTTTGAAAACGTCTATCAATGCACACTTTGTTGATAAGCGCACTTCACACCGAGTTCTCTCGCCGCTTTGGAGACTTTGAAGCACAAAATAGGAATTTCGAGCTGTTTTGCAACCTATTTGCCATTGACATGGAACCTTCACCTGTACAGATTCAGATGGAGCTGATAGAGCTGCAGTGTAATGGGACACTAAATGCAAAGTACGACACTGAAGGGCCCGCACAGTTTATTCGCTCTGTTCTTGAAGCAATGTCTCAGCTCCGCCTACATGCGGCTCAAACCTTGTGCATGTTTGGTAGCGCATATCTGTGCGAAAAAAACGAAACTCAGTGATTAAGATTAACGAAACAGCACACAGGAGTCATCTCACTGATGGGGGTCTGTTTCACAAAGCAGGTTCAACAAACTCAACAACAACTACTCTGAGATAGAAAACTCTGCGTTTCCGGTTTCAGAACAGTGGATTTGAGTTAGTTTAATCAACTCGGAGTAGTTTCACCCAGAGTTAAGCGCATGCGCCACAACTCTAAAAAGCCAGCGTCAATGGAGCACCAATTTGACGAGTCAACATGACAACAGGGAAGCAGAGGTCTACGGTTTTCACCAACCTCAAAGTGGAAATCTTAATACGCTCATACGAGTTTCAACACGTTTTTAGAAGTGCAACACTGCTGCAACTGCAAAAGAGAGGGAGACGGTGTGGGAGAACATTGCTACTCGGGTCATTGTGTAAGTTTAAATGTGTCAGGTGAGGAAAGTTGAGGTGAGGACCCAGACGAAGGACTAATGATGAGGCAGGAAGTTCAAACAAAAGAAGTATTTAATAATCTAACAAAAGGCGCTGCAAGGCAGGAAAAAAACAAATCCAAAAATCAAGGAATCATGACGTGGCATGGAAAAGGAACAGGGCAAGGAAAACCAAGAACGAGGAAACATGGAACATGGCGTGAAGACATGAAGCTAAAATTAACGACGCGACAAGGAACAAAGGGAAAGGCAGGGCTATATATACACAAGAGGGCTCAGGGCTGACAAGACACAGGTGAGACGCATGAGGACAATCAACGCAGGTGAGACAAATTAACAATCAAGAGACAAAGAGGCACAAGACAGGAAATCCGGAACTTAACAAAATAAAGCAGAACACACAACAGGACACAGACAGACATGACAAAACCACAAGGAAACACGATGGACAGGAAACTAGGAAACATGACAAAATAAAACAGGAAACTTCAAAACATGATCACAAAATAAAAGACAGACATAGAACCTTGACAAAATGTAGTCCTTTGCAATTACAATAATATTACAGGGGAAAGCTGCTTGAATGGTAGCCTATTCATTTATTTCATAGGTGCAATTCCACGGATGAGAAGTGCACTTGGAGGCAGCTTAAGATGAAATATAAAAACATTGTTCAAACAGGTAAGACCTTGGCATGGAGGGACCTTATTTTGATCATGTTTTACACTGTAAAATAAATATTAAGTGGCTATTGGACTGTGCAGTTGTTTTATCCCCAACATAATGCTGTTTTACACACATAAATACCTTCTCATCTATATCATGTTCTGTTAAATAATTAAGCCTGTTTAAACTAACACAGACTTCTACTCATCCAACAGAAAGAAGGCAGATGCCCGTAAAGCGGGTGGTGGTACAGCAACCTGGAGGGAGCTTATCCTCTAAGTCCACTATCCAAGTGCCTTTATAAAATGCAATAGGCCTATATATATCTTTTTTTTTAAGCCTATTCATAAAAATATGTACTTGTTTTTTATGTCTTTTTTTTCTTTTGTCCCAACAGATTCTGTCTATTTATTCAAATATGTATTGGAATATAGGAATTCATGCGCATGGACCTTCTGTTCAGTCAACCTTGGCCAACGTCCTAGAAAAGGATGATTTTCAGTAGTTTCACACCATTATAACAGTTTCAACAAAATGAATATGATTGGTTGGCTACAGGTGGGGAGGAGTCGTGGTTTAGACTTAACTCTCCCATCGTTGGTGGACGGGTCGGTCCCGGCCCTTGACCACTCAGGTCCTCCAATCCCCTGGGACAGCGCCCTAGAAAGAAGAAGAAGTCCTTCCTACCTATTCCTCCCTGACATAGACCTCACATGCTCTGTTCCATGCTCATCCTGTGACTCCCTCCTTTGCAACTTTTATCACTTCAGAACAGCTTATTGTTCTCTATTTTGTCTCTCAGACTCGCTATGTTTCCTTCTTGTTCTGTCCTAGTCAGCTGATTGCTACTTTCTCTATGTATCAATCCTACGCAAGTAAACTTAAATGGGGTTGATGCTCTTGACCCTCCCTTATCTAGGACTGCATTCTTTATTTGATTATATGAATGTTAATTATGTTAATATTCACGCTTCTAAATACAACGTAGAGAATCTCAACTGATTATCACACATCTAGACAAAAATCAAAAAATAATTCTAACAGCAGTAATGCACCTTCATCCACGGGGTCGTTGTCATAAGGACACGCCATGTTCTTGAAAAAGTCTCATGAAACTCACTTCTGACTGAATGAATGAAAGGGGAAATCAAATGGCGTGTGTGTCTGAAAGAGGGCGGAAACAGAGAGAAACTCGAGGTTCATTGAGATAAACCTGGTCCCAACCAGGTTAGGTTCATAGAGTCTGTTACTTTGGTAGCTGATTGAAAGCTTAAGTTACCTCCCTTTGTGAAACAGGCTTGAGTTACCCCGCTTTCTCTGGTTTGAGTTACCTCCCTTTGTGAAACTCCCTCATTTCAGGGTTAACAGGGTGTTTATTTCTTCCTGTAAAAGGAAGGGGTTCCGCGACTGTAATATCCCATTGAAACGGGGTGGGCTCGTAGCAAACTGGAGCCTGTAGATCTTGGTTACTGTTTTTATCACCCAGTCTGTTGCCCCGCATGCTTGCCACTGTTTGGCGTGAGCAGCCAGCGGACCCAAGAACGGTCTCACCGTAGCACTGGGCTGAATGAGCTGCGCGGCTACGGCGCTTATTCTGCCCGCTACAGCCGCTGAGCCGACCTGCTTCCGCAAGAGTGGAGTCATGGCACTCAATGTTTGAGGGGAAGAACACTAGTGTGTGTTTGTGCATTGGTGTATGCTTAGACACTGGTGTGTACTTGTGGGACATAACTGCGGCTCCACAGAGCTTGTTGCAGGTCCAATCTTCCTCCTCTTTGTTCTCTTGTGAACCGAGAACACCGACGTAACCTCTGCATGTCTTTTGTAGGGACTGGAACATGCCCTTTGCAACATGTCTAGGAATAGTACCTCTCTGGAGGGAGACGAAGTGGGCATCTGGCTGAGCCCGCTCTCCCTCTCCAACGGCCTAGGTAGCACGGCGCTTCTTCTTGGTTCCAGCGGTGGCTGTCGGGGCGGCTTGGTCCCCGTGCCTCACAGTGGGAGCAAAAGGTTTCTTTCCCCACGCACCCTTGAACTCCACCTGTTTGTCATGGCCTCGGCCGCCCGTCCGTGGTTGTGGCAGACATTTGGGGATGCAGTAAGCTGGTTGAGCCACAGCTTGTGCAAACGTCGGGCGGGGTGCGGTAGGTGGAGGTTTGTGAGGTTTATTTGTGAGGTTTAGCCACTTAGCTCTCTCCTGGGATACCATAAGGCCCATGCCAGAGGCTTGGACGGCGCACGTGTGCAGATGTAGGCAGAGATCAGTCACGACGCACACTTCTTCCCACAGGGCTGGAGTGGGTGAGGTAGCCATATCATCCTGTAGCTTATAGTTACCATAAAATTTACAGTAACTTACTGGCAACAATTATACAGGATTTTACTGTAAATATGTTTTACAATTAAATACTGTGATTTCAGTAGTTGTTACAGTATGTGTTGAACTGTAAAATAAATCACAAAATACTGTGATTTAAATTGTTCCTAAAGTGCTGGTTTATTAACTGTACAAATGAAAACAGTTAAGCACTGTTGTTTTACAATGTTATTGTTTATGGCAATACAGTATTAATGGTAGGTAATATTGTACAGTGAGAATATGAATTTACAGTGGCCAATTTTAATACTTCACTATGTTTTAATATTACCCATCAACAAGAGAATTGACCCATATTCTAAAACATTTAAAGTAACTACAGAAAAGAAGAAAATTGTTGACTCAATTATTTATTTAATACATTTGGGGAAACAGGAACACTTTATGGGTGGAGTTTGCATGTTTTCCCTGTGTCTATGTGGGTTTTCTCTGGGTACTCTGGTTTCCTCCCACCTCCAAAGACATGCTTGTTAGGCTAACTGGTGACTCTAAATTGACCATAGGTGTGAGTGTTAGTGTGAATGATTTGATTGTCTCTGTGTTAGCCCTGCGACAGACTGGCGACCTGTTTCCACTGTCGGCAGTGGAGACGTCCTCTGTCCTCTGACAACATTTCAGCCACCATGGATTGGCACCATGGATATTTTCTTGCTCTGGGAACATATTGAGAAGACACCGTTCCATTGATAACCATCATTCAAACTTGTTGTCATTGGTTGTATCCATGTTCCTTAAAAAAAGACTTCACCACCATAATAGATACGTAGGCGCCGGATTGAGCGGGTTGGTCTGTTGCTGCGATACGTCAACGCGTCTGTCATATTAGATGTGTCAAATCTGCCCCGTAAACTAATAAAAGGCAATAGACTGAACTTCACAAGGCGCCTCTCTACAAAGTACTTTAAGTTAATGCCTCTTATTCACCAATTCACACACACACTAATACATTTGGGAAACCAATAGTAATGAAATTATTATATTATTATTATAAATTTAATTTTAATTATTTATTTTTTAATTGTTATTAATTATTATTAAAATAAATTATTTTAATTTCAAATCAAATAGTCCTGCATACATATCATTGTATTTGATGGTAGACAACAGTTAACCACGTAAGCCAAGCTTTTACAAATACGTATTAGCCCATTTTTACCAAAAATACCCTATGCCATAACATGTCATGGGGACTCAAATGGCACCGAATAGTCGGAATGACCCATATTATATTTTAGTTTGTTCTGCCGCTGGAGAAGAGGACATCTCAAAAGCAGACAGAGACACAGTCTCATCCTCCCACATTTCCTGATGTGCTTGGAGACACACCACAAGTCACCGCACCACACCACACCACACCACACCGCACCATCAGATGGCGGAAGATGGCCAGGATGATGGCCCTAAAACACATACTGGGTCAACATACTAGCTGGGTGACGGTATGAAGGAAGCATAGTCTTACCCGGCCCACGGAGCTGCACCAACCGCTTCATGTTTCTAACAGATTTTCCCCACTCGGCGACACACCCGCTAAGAAGCTAACTCTGGTAATTGGTGACTCTATTTTGCGGAAAGTGAAGTTAGAGAAACCAGTGACCATAGTTAGATGCATTCCAGGGGCCAGTGCGGGTGACAACCAATCTTATCTGAAACTGCTGGCTAAGGCTAAGTATGGTATGATTGTTATTCACGTCGGCAGTAATGACCAACACTTACGCCAATCAGAGGTCACTAAACTTAATGTTGAAACGGTGTGTAAGTTTGCTAAAACTATGTTGGACTCCGTAGTTTTCTCTGGTCCCCTGCCCAATCTGACCAGTGACGATATGTATAGTCGCATGTCGTCATTCCACCGCTGGTTATCTAGGTGGTGTCCAGCCAACGACGTGGCCTACGTTGATAATTGGAACTCTTTCTGGGGAAAGCCTGGTCTGATTAGACCAGATGGCGGGTGCTTCTCTTATCTTTAGGAATATGGCCGATTTTATTAAACTCCCAAAACCATGACAACCCAGAGTTCAACCCAGGAGGCAGAGTTGCAGTCTTACACGCCTCTCTGCCGCTTCTCTAGTGCTGTCTCACACCCATAACTCCCCAAACTTCATAGATGTGCTGTCTGCTCCCAGATTTTTTAAATGGAACCTTTAACCTGTAATTTTCTCCTTTTAAACTCAGACAAAACAGAAGTCATTGTATTTGGCTCTAAACATGTCAGAGATTCATTATCTAATCACCTGGTTTCGTTGGATGGCATTACCTTGGCGTCCAGTACTACTGTAAAAAACCTTGGTGTTATATTTGACCAGGATATGTCCTTTAATTCTCACATAAAGCAGGTGACTAGGACTGCTTTCTTTCACCATCTCTAAGTGCAGGTCTCCTTGTGGTTCCTAGAGTTTGTAAAAGTAGAATGGGAGGTAGAGCCTTCAGCTATCAGGCTCCTCTCTCTATTATTAACCACAGACCCCCTTATCTGTTTCTCCTGTTCTTCTTCTCTCTCTATCTTCTCTGTTTCTACCCAGCTGGCCTTCGGCAGATGGGTCCCTCCATATGAGTTGGGTTCTGCTCAAGGTTTCTTCCTGTTAAAAGGGAGTTTTTCCTTGCCACTGTCGCCCTCAGGCTGCTCTGGAGGTTTCAGGCTGGCTTTTGTGAAGCGTCTTGAGACGATTTGTATTTGTATTTGTATTGGCGCTATATAAATAAAACTGAATTGAACTGAATTGAATTGAACTGAACTGAACTGAACTGAACTGAACAGAACAGAACACCCCCACTGCGGCGGCGGCATGGAGAGGGGGTGAGTAGGGAGAGTGTATTTTTTGGGATTCAGGAAGTCTGAACAGTTGTTTGTGTCGTGGGCTACACCACATACCTGTCACAAAACAGAGCTTGTCTCGCTGGATCGTGGGGGCTATAACCATGGCTTATTTCATGGTGTTTCTGTGATAGACATATGTGCGGCGGTCAGCTGGGCGACGCCTCACACTTTCACAAGATTCTACAGGTTGGATGTCACGGCACCTACACTTTCGCAAAAGGTTTTGAGCGTGAGTTCAGAATCTCACACGTAACCGCCTTTGTGTGCCATAGTGAGATACCGAAACAAATATTGAAAGAGAACTTCTGGTTAAGGAATTAAGCCCGGTTCTCTGAAACATGAGTGAGGTATCTCACCAGACCACCCTCCTTACACATACGTAGACTGAGGGAAATGACGTTGCGTCAGGCTTTAAGGCAGGAGGAAGTCCCTCCTACCAGGAGCAGACGTCATATCTGTCTGCCAGTCTAGACTGGCTTAACGATATACAGCTTCTGGAGGACAGCGCGGGGGGCGTGTGCCATAGTGAGATACCTCGCTCATGTTTCAGAGAACCGGGCCTAATTCCTTAACCTAGAGTTCTGGAACCAGAAACTCTGAGTTTTGTAACTCAGAGTAGATCAACTCAGAGTTTAGGATTAGACTCAGAGTTTGTTGAACCTGCTTTGAAACGGACCCCAGGTCTCAGAGTGGCCAGATCAATCCACAGACACGAGCCCTATTGAAAATGTATGTATTAGAAGAATTACCATTCACAACACATCAAGAAAGTACATATACACATTTATAGTATATTCCTTCACAATAAGAAACAACACACATCTCAGATGAATATCCATGAGCCAATGCAGAAACATCAAACCTCCAGTATTTCCAAATCAGTGGGCATGAAATGTTTTTCATAACCTGAAGAAAAAGGTTCTTCCTCTGATGAGCTCCAACAAACATCCCTCTCCTCATCGGAGTCAAGCATTTTGCTGTACTCCTCTCTTCCATATCTGTGGTCTGTCCTGTCACACTCCCCTGCAACAACAGTCTCCCTCTGATCATCTTGGAAGTCCATCTGTGAGCACCCATCTCCCACCACTGGCTTAGTTAATTTGTCACACTCAAAGGACTGTGACTTCTTTTCCACAACTTCCACCAGAGAGATCTTGTGATGTGGTTCAAATATAGGGATACAAAGCCAAGCCAATGGCTCATTAATCTAAAATGAGAACCAAGAGAATGGGAGAACAGTTACCAGCATTGTAGGAAAATGAATCACTCAGGACCAATAATAAATTTTAATTCTCTTCTTAAATTGGGCCAGAGGCTCGCAGATGTCATATAATTTTGGTCAGTCTCACCTGGTGCTTCATCTGCCTGAAGATGCGGCTGTTGCGGGGATCTGGCACTTTCTCATAAAAACACAAAGAAGGCAACAGTGGACAGACTTTGTTTTCTTCTTGGCAAGAGCTGGCGGGGACATAACAGCAAAAAATACATGAATTAAGTTCACAAAAAAGATTTTATTAAATAAAGTTCATAAGAATTTCATTATTTTTATTTTTTTAGTAATAGTAGTAGTAAAACAATTCTGATGTACTACATCTATAATTCAGACATATAAGAATAGAATATTAGTAACAGAAGGCAAAAGGCATTTAAAAAAGGCAAATAGACTTGTAGAGTTCAGAACTGAAGAAGCTACTTGGATGAGTGGCGCAACATCTTTTCAAAATTCTACAAGTCCAGTTGTCTTTTTTGAATTACCATGACCTGGATGACTGAGAACATTCACAGACATCAGTAACAGAACTGGGTCAGAAACAAGTTTAAGATGATCATCTCACCTGAGAAAAAACACATAAAGGCAAATCACAATAACCAGCATAAAAATTCCTGTCATGACTGGTATTAAGCGTGCTGAGAAAAGAGAGAAAATATAATTAATGTGCCAGTATGAAAAATATGACTTGTTATACCTCGTATGACATTTCATAATACATTCTATCATGAGTTCAGTAAAGTTTTGGGTTGGTTGTTGTACCAAAATCTTCATGGTGCTTCGTTTTGAAGCTTATGGTATGATTAGCTCCAGCCCCGACTGCAGTCACTGCTTTTATCCACACTTCATACTCCTGGCCTGGAGTAAGGTGCAGTAGCTTAAAAGTCTGGTTTCCATGCTGAGGGGAGGCACTCACATTGTACACTAGGAGAGATACATAGTTTGAAATTAGTTTTTTTTTTTTTTTTTTAATCAAAGCATTGATCAAGAAACATTTAAGCATGTCACAAAATGGTCAATTTATTTCACCAGTTTTAATTTGCAGATAAGTAGGTGGTACCTTTTTGTTTGCTTACTCCAATTTGGTAGTACAAGATAAGCCCAGTCTGATTGCAGAGGGGAATGGGCTCCCAAAACAGAGTCACTTCTGTAGTGGCAATAGAGGCCGCCTTAAATAATGGTACCTTGGAGGGAGCTGATTGAGAAAGAGGCACAAGGAATGCAATTTTATCTTCTCATTATCTTGAGGGGAGAAGAAATGTCAAAAGGACGAGCAATGCAGAAATACTGACCTCCTTGATGAGAATATCCTATAACTGATGACAGCTGATGGACTTCACCGTTGTGTGATACAGCAAACAGTGACACTTGGTATGGTGTGTGATTTTTAAATTGCCCTGGGCATGGGAACATATAGTAAGTTAAATAGCCATTCTGACAATAATTAGTTAAAATGCACTCTATGTGTACAAACTTGCTATGGAGAAGTTAAATATTCAAGTTCAACTTTTTTCAATGATTTATCAATAAGACGTGGCACTGTGAAGTACAATTAAGTTCAATGTTTAAAGTACATGTGCATCAGCAACTTATAAGTGAGATTTTCAAATATGTATACAAATCAGACAGACCTTGAAAAAATGCTGTTGTCAGACTTTTGTTTAGTTTGAGCCAATCAAACTCTTGGCTAGGTGGACACCCTGCTTGTTTGTATTGCACCACATATTCTGTCAGGTTGCCAGAAAGAGTGAGTGTGTCCCAGGACACGGTGAGGTTGCGTTCATTCATATCAAGGTGAATATCCTTTTCTTCAATACCTTAGAAAGAGACAACCACCAAACACTTTGTTAGTTTTGCTCACATCATGAAAAATGGCATACAAATGAAGCACTGACAATTAGATCTTATAAATGGGTACCATAAGAAAGCAATTATTCTAAAAGTTTTACCTAATTCATTGCATTTAAAAAAATAAAAATATGTTTCTGAATTACATTAAATTGCTAAATCTATGTTATAAAATCAATAACTGTATAAAACACAGTTATCATAACAAATATTTTAAATTAATTGGATGCAACAATCTTTATCCTTGGATGGGATACTTGGATATTTTAGAAAATTTTCGAGAAACCATTGATGGCCATGAAATCAGTTTTGTCATTATCCATCCATTCAGCATCTTTTACCAGTGATCATCGAGAGGGTTGTCATTGGGTGTCACCCTTGACAAGTAGGCGAGTGTTCACAAGGCTTACACAGAAAGGCATACAACCACTCACACTCCCATGCAGACCTAGGGCCATGCATCATCATCATATTTTACCAAATGTTGACAAAGTCTATTACCTGAAATATTTGTCAGTGTAAAACAAACTCTCTAAAAAAAAAAAAAAAAAAAAAAAAACTCTTAACTGGTTCTGAGAGACACAGAAGCTGCTTTTATCTTTAAAAGTCATCGTGAATTATAGGGGTGTAACGATTCATCCACTACATCGATGAATCGATTTATTTTCCTTCGATCGAACTACATCGATATGTGCTCGGCAAGTTGGCTGTCCGGACGACATACATCGATCTAATACATGATCAGCTTAGAGTATTTACTTGAGAAACATTGTAAAAGTGGACAAATAAAATTATGTATAGTATACAAATTAGCGTTATATACTGAAAACATCGTTATACAAATATGCGTTAGCTTCCGGCTAACGTCAATGGCAAAATTAATGTATACGCTAATGCTAACATTCGACTTCACATTTCCTTGCCTCTTCACCTCGTCCCACTAGTGACACACAGTGACCTGAGCAAAAGGAAAACAACTCCATGAAACGTCGGATAATTTAACGTGCAGCGTCGGTCACTACCATCACGTGATACTGTCAACAGACCAGGTGTAGTGAGAACCTCAGCGCTCAAAAGAGGAGATAATAAACAGAAACGGACATGTGGTGTTAAACTTCTATGGGGTGCCGTTTGTAAAGCCACTCACGATTTACATTTAACATTTAGATTTAGATTTAACATTTAATATTTGGATTTAACTATTTAAAATATCTCTAAGTTGACAAATATTGTTGTAAATGTGCAAATAAGTGACTCTTAAAAATTCACACCAGTTTTTCAAACATTGTTTGAAGCTAAATGTAACAAAATGTTGCTTTTATTTTCAGCGTGAGCGGCTTTACAAATGGCACGCCATAAACTTCTGGGCCATAATAACCTCGTTCTTTATTGATAAACTGAGTGCCGTCCAGGGGATCGAGACACTTGAGGAAGTTTCAAACGTGACTAACCGGTAGATTAAGAACCCCAAAGAGTAGATAGTGAGCAAGATAGTTATCTGTTGGCAGCCTGCCACTCCTAAATGAATGTAGAGGAAACACTGAGTAGGTATTTATTTCAGTCACACTGGTTTAATTTTTGACTAGTTACTGAATCAATTTCAAGTCACTGAATCGTTTCGGAACGGATCGTTCTAAATGAACTAAAATTGTCCTTGAATTGTATCGGCAACCATGAATCGTGAATCGATTCGAATTGTTACACCCCTAGTGAATTACTCTTAGGGCCATGACACATCAAGCTGACAATTAACTGCTTCCTGGTGTTGGGCTATCTGAATGTTGCCACGAGTTGCCAAGAGGTGGAACCCCTGACCCCTGCTTTTTCTGTCAATTCGGCATGTTGAATAGGCAGCCAAATGTGTTGGAGAGTGAGAGATCTCTCTCACTCTCTATTTCAAAATGACATGATTCGGGAGCACTGTACGACTACGACTCTCAGCTAGTTCTAGCTTTCCCATTTCCTCTTTTGAATGGCAAATACTTCTTCTGCTTTCACATTGAAAACACCGGGTTGACACAGGATTTTCAGATCTTGGTCCAAAACCTAGGTGTGGTTTCACACTGCCAGCAGTCCCGAGTTGGACGTCCTACTGTGAGAGCTGCTTTTTTTTGCTACCTCTCATATGTCATTGCATGGACAGCGTCATCATTACACATTTAAGTGCACTAGAACACTGCGAGGTAAATATTGATATTCGAATAAATCACTGTGCCAAGCAGTTCACGATATCTGCCGCCAAATCTCCTCTTCTCCTAGGACGCAGAGCAGCTCATGGTAATCCCAGGTCGAAATGCCGGGTCGACATTTTCCCACAGAATATAACCTGGGTTTTTTGTGCGGTGTGAAAGGCGCTTTAGTGTCCCTCACTTAGTGTCAATTCCTTTCACACAAATGCAGAACGTACATGTCAGTTGGCCATTAGCTGTAGAATTTGCCGTCTGATCAAATGCAACTCCTTGGTCTAGACAGAAGATTAATGAGGCAATGTCTGACCTTCTTTGTCAGGAGTTCTTTTAGGTTGGTTTGGTGTGTTCAGGCATTTGGACCAGTGAACATCGACACAACCCTAATTTATAATTATTTAAAGTTAAAGTTTAAAGAATCTCTAAACCAAGTTACACCAGATATTTTTTTGTGAGTTAGGGCCCTGACACAAAGCTTTCCATACTTTTCTGACAGTCTGAGCAACTGATACCTGTTGTTGGCATAAGTATGTTAGAAGGTACTGTTGCACCAAGAGCACTGTAGGCTGATATAGTGACTGATGATGCGTTCTTCAGAGAGGAGGTGAGGTGGCATTTTTTTTTTTTATCACACACAAACTGCCGGCTTTGATTGGTGGTAGAAAGATCCATCAGCTCCACAGTGCCGTTATTGTACAAAATGCTGACATTGTATCCCAGAATGACTCCACGTGCCTGAGAAATAGAAAGATTCTGAAAGAGACAAAAACCGAAGAAAGGAGATGAGTCTGCATAGTGAGACAGATTCACTGCAATGCATTAACAACCTACCTTCCATGTAAGAAAACAGTCAAAGCTTGTGGTGAACATTTCACAGTCCCTCCATACATTCACTTGTCCAACTGGGGCTAAACAACAGAGAAATTGATAAAAGTTAAGGTATATCATATCTGTAAAATGCTAAGATAAACCAATCAGCAGCATGGTTGATTCATATTTTGCTGGTTACAGTTATGGTGTCTTGACAAGAGAATTAATAAGCACTTTCTTTAAATGGTCACAATTAAAGCTTGCAGTAAATATTTATCATCCATGACCAAATTCTTCTCCATATCTGGATACACTTTTACAAGTAAGGACTCACCCAACTCTGCACTCTTTATTCTGTGGATTTCACTCCAGTCACTCATCAAGCTTCTGTGGCAAGAACACCGAACTTGAAATTCATAGGCTGTCCCGGGCTGGGGGTCATCAATTGTATAGCTGCCATAGTATTCTTCTGTGCACTGTGTTCAGTGACAAATAATTTTGTCAATCAAGTGCATTAATTCGTCCATTCATAATTTCATCAGCATGGTTGTTATACTCAATTAGATTCAGTATGGACTATGTTTAGAGTGGAAGGACATATAATAAGAGAGGAAACCTCTAGCCAGTCTTGGTTTTCCTCGGTCCGATGTCGAATGTGACAGAGTCCAATAGAAGAGCCCAATAGCTCACTGCAGGCATTACTCCAGTGAATCTCTAATGGGTCCTGATGGCTTGATGAAAATTTAGGTGGTGGTGGCTTGACTAGAAAGAGAAAGACAGATCCACAAAAAATATTTAATTAATAAGAATAAATTAAATATTTAATTTTTATTAACTTACAAAATGCTAAGTGAGAAAACACAAGAAAAAGTCACATCAGTATTTGGTGTTACTGTCCTTTGCCTTCAAACCAGCATCAATACTTATAGGTACACTTGCACAAAGTAGCACAAAGATGCACTTGTCTTTCCCACCTTCTCTGTCTCCCCATTTCCTGTCTATCTCTACTTTCCTATTCATTAAAGCCACCCCCCCAATAAAACAAAACAAAACAAAATCTCGTTTATTACCTAGCAGTGCCATGAACTCAGAACTGGCAGAAACCAGTGGGGGAGAAATCTGTCCGCAAGCGGTCTTCATGAAAGAGTTGCAGCCGAAAATCTATACCTCTGACATGGAAACAAGGCCAAGAGACTCGACTATGCATGCACAGCAAATTGAGAAGAGTTGAATTCTTGGTGTTAAACTAGACATACACTAGTAGAGTTAATTATACTCTGGGTAGAGTTAATCCATTATAATTAACTCTCAGTCCATAAATAGTTGTTGTTAAAACCGAGTGTAAAAAGGCAGTGTCACTAAATCAAACCTCTAGGTGTAAGTGTTTAAATATTAACTCTTAACTATTAGTTCTAATATTTGTGGTGCAAGTTTGAAAATAAATGTTTTCATAAAACGTGATAAGATGATGCTAATGGTTCAGAGTTGCTAGCTAGCGTGCTAAAGTGGTGCTAACGCTACATTCTGCCTTACTGTTGCATGTTCTAAAATTTGTGCTGCAAGTTTGAAAATAAATGTTTTTGAACTGCCAAACATGACTACCTTTTTATTTTAGTAAAGTGTGTTTTCCAAGTATTTTTTGAAGGATTATATAAGAATTATATTGACACATTTGAAGTGTTATGGGGGTAACTCTTGTGTAGTTAAAAAATAGTCCTCTGAGAGAGTTAATTGGTAAGACTACGTAAAAGTGTTCAAAAAAAAAAAAAACACTGGTTGGTGTTAGGCAGTGTTTTAAATTTAAGTACAAGAAGAGTCAAATTTACACTAACTTAGTGTAAAGGTACCAACACTCGAAAAAGTGTTAAATTAACACTGAGGTATGGGCCCATATAGACACTTTAAAAGTGTTAAGATCAACTCTTACAGTGTTAATTTTGGTATGCTGATTTTACTGTGTGGAAACATAGGAACTGGGGTGCAGACAAATGGCAGCAGGTACTCTGGGCTAATGAAATATTTGTCTGTACCAGAAGGCAGTTTATTCACTGAAGGGCTGGAGAGTGGTACCATAATGAATGCAAGTTTGGGGCTGCATTTCTGCAGAAGGAGTTGGATATTTGGTCCTTACCAAATATCCAACTCCTTTATGGTGTCCTTAATGCTGAGAAATACAGACAGAAACTTATCCATCATACATTACCATCAGGGAGGAGGAGGATTGGCCCCAAATTTATGCTGCAGAACAAATAGCCCAGACACACAGCCAAGGTCATTGAGAACTATCTTCAACATAAAGAAGAACAAGAAGTCCTGGAAGTGATGGTATGGGCCCCACAGAGCCCAGGGGCCTCATGTATCAAAGTTGCGTGCGCCCAGAAACGTGGCGTACGCCCACGTCAACTTTCAGATGTATCAATAGTGAATTGACCGTGGAAATGTGCGGTGACCTCCGCCAACATTATGGCTGGCTTCCGCCGGTTTCCACAGTTATTGTTTCTTTGAAGACACTAAGAGGCGATGCTGATGAATTGTCAAAAATGTGAAATCAAGTAGTTATCGGAGGTTTCTAACCATGGATGGATATAAAAGCATGCCCAAAGTGATGACGAAAATAGTATTAACAATGGCAGCCTTGGCTTTATTAGAAGATCTCGCAAATGGTAACGGTAATGTGTTTTGTGAACAGCCTATTGTACAACCAGTATAATGACAAGGGTCAGGAGGGTACAAACTGACCCCTCCGACCAGAGATTGGCCGCTCGTTGCGATCACGCTTCGGCGGTGTTCCGAAATCCTCCGCTTCACTTCCACCTTTATGTCAGACCATTCAGTTCCAGTTCCTTTTTTTTTCACTTTAATCATGGTGAAAATCTGATCATGCAGAGTGGGAAATCCGCGATGCAGGCCCTATTTAGATAAATGTGCATATTTAAATTGGGGCGTGGACAGGGAGGAGTTTGGCACTCCTACATGTGCGCTCAATTCCACGTTGATTGGGATGTACAAACGGAAAGTGCTTGGGTCCAGGCGCACACACACTTTGATATATCTGATTTTTTTTGGGCGGACGCCAGTTTCTGGATTTTAGCGCACGCCATGTTTCAGTGAGAAATCCAGCTAGTCTTTGTACATGAGGCCCCTGATCTCAACATGTGAACATGTGTGTCTGGGATTACATGAAGAGACAGAAGGATCTGAGGAAGCCTACACCCACTTAAAGTCTGTGGTTAGTTCTCCAAGATGTTTGGATCAACCTAGCCAAGTTCCTTCATAAACTGTGTGCAAGTGTACCTAGAAGAATTGATGCTGTCTTGAATTAAATTGATTTGATTTAGATTTCTCTTCTGTTCATTGAGTGCATGTTGTTAATTGATGAAAACACACTATTAACACTTCTTCTTTTGTAGGCATTCTTAGTTTACAGCATTTTTTCACACCTAAAACTTTTGCACAGTACAGTGTATATATATACACTTTAAATAAATGTACCAAAACATTTTTAATTTTAAATTCAAACGACTTCCTCTTTTTTAATGACAATTACGGTGCAATTCTAACAGATAACAGGGTCCAAAAAATACTTCGGATGAGAACTGCATGGATCTTCTGTTATCGTTGTTGATTGTGGTGTCTGTACCAAGAAGGGATCTGCAGGGCTTACTCACTGATATCTTGGGTGTTCACAACAACCTTCTGAGATTTGGCAGAACCATGCTGGTTACTAGCCTGAACCCAAACATGAAGTTCTTCATTGAAATAATGTTCACGGAGAATAAGTCCGTTTGAACTGTTTCTACTAGTTGAATGCCCTTCCCTGCAAGAGAACACAGGAAAAGACAGGAGGAGGGGGGGTGGGGGGGGGGGGTCAGATGGCCTTTCAAAAGGTTTTAAGTTATTAAGTGACAAAGAACTCTACAATGTTTGACTGTGTTTACTCGTTATTTGCTGGCTCCCAGTGCAGGCTGTACTTAGTTGGGGTGTTAGGGTCCGGCCTTGGATCCCAAATGCACTGTATATGAAGTGAACACTGTCTCTCCTCACATGGTCTATAGCACTCAGGAGGAGAGGGGGTAGTGCGGGGACCTGAGAAGAAAACACAAACATTGTTTAAGTTTAAGTACTTCAAAAGAAAAAATAATTAAAAGTTATTTGTAAGTGGTCTGTTATGTGTGGCCAGGTATCTCTCTCCTCTCTCTTTGTTCCCTTCTTCACAGGCTGGCAGGCATTTCACAATCAGGTAGGGGATAAAGAGAAGGAAAGTGGCCAGAGGCCTGTATCACAAATCACAGGGTTGACCCTGGGTTTTCGGTATCATGAAGCTGGATTAATTCTTATAGAGCTACGTTACCATGGTAACTCACTGTGAACGGCAAACCTGCTTCGGGTCAGGGTAACTTTCAGGATTTATCTGAATCCGATAAAAGACTCCAGCCACCGGCCAATCAGCTGTTCGGGAAAGAATCACGTGCCCTTTCATTGAAAACTCGGTTGAGACCGGAGCCCAAAGTACATGCAGTCAATGAGCCCAGACCGCGAGAAGAGTGTACGCCGTAAACTCATCTTCCAGGAGATAATCACACAAAAAAGAGTAAATTTTTCCCCACTAAGCTTAAACACAGCTCAAAATCAGGATAATTTCATTCAGGCTAACAACTTGATGTATTGATATGATGTAACTGGGGCATCAGCTTCCATCTTTACTGTAACATGTAACATTATAGAATTAAGAAACCCAACTCCCCAGATGAAATGATATTTTTGTGCTTTCTTTTTATCTGCTCCCACGTTCTTTTTACTCCAGAGGGGTTATATCTGGGGGAATGACACTAATTGTCATACACGCGATTAATTTATACAGCACAGTGATTGAGTTTCGTGGTTTCGTTAACTCTAAATTGAGCCATTGATGTGTAATTTGCGCATTTATGCAATCTGCAGTCCTTTACCATGCCTTATGGCGTCTCTTCAATGCAGCCGCGGTGTTTGACTTTTCGAGATTTCGAGTGAGATTTCCTTTTTCTTCTTCATATTTTAGTAGAATCAGTCTTTTGCTCCTCGTGGGAGACGTATGCTGTCCTTTATGCTGGTGGATCAGGGCTCATGATTGTGATTGGTCTGCTGGCTTGGAACTTGCCCTTATACGTGCGCGTTCAACGATTCACAACAACACAAATCTGGATCGAGTTAACGAGTTGACAACGTGCGTCGTGATCCAGATCGTCACTGTTCTGGATAGGTTCAGCTGGATAAGTTGGAGTAAAGCTGGATAAGTTGAGCTCGCTTTGTGATACAGGCCTCACGTCTCTCACTCTGGGGCAGCAGCAGCAGGGGAAGGTTTTCTTCTTTTTGAATAACCCTTGGTTTTTCCTCTGATCTTGATAGCAGTGTTTTCTTATTTTAGTTTGAGTTGGAGGTCGCTGGTAGTTCTGTTATACCTTTTTTTTTAAATTAGTGGGGAAAGCACAGGGTGCAGCGGCCCATTGTGTGGCTCGCCCTGTGTTTCCCTCTTTTGTTCCTTTTGGCTGGGGTCTCCATCTCGTTTTGGTTCATAACTTTATGGGTTAACCATTTTTTTTCCTTTTCTTCCCCAGTGTGAACTTTTCAATAAAGTTTTCTTCTTTTGCAACCATGAAATCTTTGTGTGGTGACCTTATATGTTGTGGTCTTATTGAGCCTTGTTACTTAAATTTTTTGAGGCCGTAACATGGTCGCATTACAAACTGCATCTCAATGGGGCTGTGGAAATAGTCAAGTGCAGAATTTACCAAGGAGATGGTCCTATTTGTCCCATTACTAATGTGTTGGGTTTGTACCATGGAGGGATCTGCACTCACTGTTATCTTCTGTGTTCACAACAACCTTCTGAGATTTGGCAGAGGGGGGAGTACAGGGACCTGAGAAGAAAACACAAACATTGTTTGTTTAAGTACTTAAAATTTTGCGAGGGACGATGCATTTTTAACAAGTCGCACAGTATTATTCAAAAGAAAAAATAATTAAAAGTTATTTGTAAGTGGTCGCATTTTTTTTTTTTTTGTGTGATATGACATTCTAAATTCATGTATGTGGAGGGGACATGGTGCATCAGCTGCAGGAGAGAGGTGTGGAGAGGGCTCGAGAGAGCAGCGCCAGGCACTCCTGCAGCTAGTTGCCTAATCTCTCTCCCCTTTTAACACAGTAGCGTGCTGGACCTGGGGAGTAGTCGGACAAGGGATGAGGAAGCTGTTGGGTTTTAAAGGGGTTAATAAGGCCTTCAGCCTGTGTATAACCTTGGGAAGATTCAGAAAGAGTATTACTTCTGTTATCTCACCATATAAGGAGTTGTCTCCCACCTTGCTACAGCTTGCTCACAGATTAGGATACATTACACCCTGACATCCCCACATGCTGGAAACCAGATAAAGCTAATCGGCTACACATAGAAACTCACTGAGACATGAGATGCAGTACTCCTCCCCATTGTCTTACGAGCAGAGTCTAGGTAGAATAAGGTCACTGTACATCCCTGAAGTGGGGCTTTTGGTTCTTTTTACTCCTAAGGTGAACTGACCGAAGCTTCAGCGCTGAAATCAATACCTATTCTCTGTGTACCAAATAAATATCCAAAACGTGAGAAATTGTCACATGATTTGTGCGTAGGTGAACTACCCTTTCCAAACGGTATAAAGATCCTGGAGGAAAATATCCTCCTTCGACAAAGCTGACACCCAGACGGCAGCCAAGAGAACGAGTAGCCTGCGATCGACTGAGTGACTAAGTATTGGGGATTCCCTGTGTGTAAATAAAGAGCATATAGCTAACTGGCTAAACTATCTGTGTGTGTGGTCTGTGAAGCTGGGGAATCCACAGTGGCAGCAAACTTGCTACAATGTACAAACTGCATCTCAGTGGGGCTGTGGAAATAGTGCAGTGCAGAATATACCAAGGAGATGGTCCCATTTGTCCCATTACTAAGACTGGGTATGTACACTGTCAAAGGCAATGTGATATGTTAAACTCAAGACCTGTGGGCCACATCAGAGCCGCAAGAGCATATTTTATTATTTTTCATTCTGATCCTACACCTCAACTACCTGCCTTAAGCTGCAAATCTCCTTCCAGATCCTAAAAAATCACTTACACAAATTTCAGGAAGCAGTCAAGTCAGCAAGAACCAAATACTTCTCCAATTTATTTTCAAATAGTGCCCATAATCCAAAGATCTTAATTAACACCATAAACTCTATCATTTGCCCTCCTCCAAACACCATCCTTGATGGGAAATGTATGGAATTCTCCACATTTCTCATCAACAAAGTGGAAGTCATCAGAAACAATTTACATCCCTCCTCCCATTACACTGCTGCTCCCCAGGTCTGCTCATCCAAACTGAACTCTTTCGCTCCTATCTCCCTACACAACCTAACACACATTGTCACCAGCATGAAACCAGCAACCTGCCCTCTTGATATTATCCCCACCGCTCTCCTGAAGGATGTTTTTGTAACCACGAGTCCAAGTATCCTCTCCATCATGATAAGTTCCATCATCACTGGTACCGTTCCATCCTATTTCAAGCATGCAGGTGTCCAGCCTCTCCTGAAAAAAACAAAACAAACAAAAAAAAAAACACTGATCCCACCCAGCCCAAAAACTACAGACCCATTTATAAACTCCCATTCCTGTCTAAAGTCCTTGAAAAGGTAAATGGTCTTGCTCTTATATAGCGTTTTTCTACCTACTCAAAGGTAGTCAAAGCGCTTTTACAGTCAGAGACACATCCACTCATTCACTCACACAAGCACACACACATTCACACACCAGTGCCAGTTGCACTGAGAGCAACTGGGGGCTCAGTGTCTTGCTCAAGGACACTTCGGCATATGGCACTATCGGGGGATCGAAGCGCTAACCCTTCGGTTCGCTTTACCTACTGAGCCATAGCCGTCCCGCATCCTCAATCACAAAGTCATCCTCAATCACCTACTGCCCTACCTGCATCAGAATAGCATACTTGACAAATTCTAATCCGGCTTTAAGACCAATAACAAAACAGAATCGGCTGTGTTAAAAATTCACAATGACAGCTCCTCTCTACTGACTGTGGTAGCTGTGGCATTCTCATTCTTTTCGACCTCAGTGCTGCATTCGATACAGTGGACCACAACATCCTTACAGACCATCTCCAGGAATAAATGGCACTGCACTGAAGTGGTTCATATCCTGTCTCAACAACAGAACAAACTCCAAAAACCAATGGTTTTTAATAGTTCCACGCTCTCTTCACAAACTCAGGGGTGACCGTGCTTTCACGGTCTTTTCAACGTGCCCCCCCACCGTGCTTTTGTACAGCACTGTAGTTAACCTCGGTTGTTTTTAAATGTGCTTTATATATAAATTGATCGATTGACTGATTGATCAGTCACACACACACTGCCTGGTCAAAAAAAGGCGCCACCTGGATATAACTAAGCAAATAAGCAGGAGCCTCCTATTGGATAATTACTGCATAGGCAATTATCTTTCAGCTGGCAACAAGTTATTTAACCCCAACTGATGCAACGAGTAGCTTCTCATTTCTTAAACAATCATTTTGAAAGACACATCCTGTGGTCATTAAAATTATGTCAGTTGGTTTGAGAAGGGTCAGATCATTGGCATAGACCAAGTAGAGATAAACTACTAGTGGGGAATCATCTTCATCAATCATCTGCTTGACCAGAAAATGGGGTCACTATTTCCATAATGGCTGGTACTTGCCTATCGTTGAAAGGGGGGAGCTCTGTGCCTAGACTTTTTACCCTATGAATGAAGCTCTAACGAGGCTACTGTTGGTGGGAGCCTCCAGCCTCAAGGTGTGAATGTTGTTGAAACGTCTTGGGAATAGAAGTCAAAACTGAATTGTAGACATGGTAAATTAAATCTCAGTCCACCTCCTCTGTTTAATTCAGTTCAATTCAGTTTTATTTATATAGCGCCAATAACAATACAAATCGTCTCAAGACGCTTAGAGAAGGTTTTTCCACTTTGACATAGATGGCTTCCTTTACTCCTCTCTCAAACCACCTGTCCTCTCTGGCCAGGACTTTGACGTTGTTATCTTCAAAGGAGTGTCCTTTGTCCTTCAGGTGGAGGTGGACTGCTGAGCCGTTCCCTGCTGAGCTGGCTCTCCTGTGTTGGACCATGCGTTTGTGTATGGGTTGTTTTGTTTCTCCAATGTACAAGTCTGTACATTCCTCACTACACTGAACAGCATATACTGCATTACTCTGTTTTTGTCTGCATATGTGGAATTCAGTTGTGCCTAGCCAAAACTGAATTAAAGATATCTCCATATGTTGTTTCGACTAGTCACAATTACGTTACAGATATCTTCAATGAAAAATCCAACTATTCAAAATGTAATTACAACTAGTTAGAAAAAAGGTTGTTGATATCTACAATGTCAATTCCGAAAAGTCAAACTTTGCTTTTAAATGTTAAATCTGCTTGCCATAAGAACCACCAATCAGTGAGGCTAACTGAGAAAAAGGCTTCAATTTGCTGGGGAACATCAAGATTGGACTCTGGAGCAATGGAAGAAAGTAATGTGGTCTGATGAATCCAGATTAACCCTGTTCCAGAGTGATGGGGCATCAGAGTAAGACAGAGTAAGAGTTATTCCATCCATCCATGTTTCCATCCCTGAGGACACAGGTATATTCCAAGATGACAATACCAGGGTTCATTGGGCTCAAATTTTGAGTGGTTCAGGGAGCATTATCTTCACATGGGTGAAGCCATGGATTGGCTAGCACAGAGTCCAGACCTTAACCACATTGAGAATCTTTAAGATGTGCTCCAGAAGGCCTTGCACAGTGGTCAGACTCCCCCATCATCAATACAAGATCTTGGCCAAAAATTAATACAACACTGGATGGAAATAGATATTGTGACACTGCAGAAGCTTATCAAAACAATGCCAAAGTTTTTGTTTGGCAAGGCAGTGTACATTGATACTACAAATCCCAGAGTGCATTACAATAATTGCTGATCTTATGGCATCAGGCAGGTACGCCTCTTAGCTGCCAATCCCAACTTTACTGACAAAGACACCAAGGAGCTCCAGGACGAAAAGTGTCTGTGTGAACTGGCATTTCTCTGTGACATAACAAACCATCTCATTGCATTAAACCTCCAGCTTCAGGGGCTGGACTGTCTGATCCCAGTCCAGCTGCATGTGAGATCTGCAGTGAGATCTTTTAAAGCCAAGCTGCGTCTATAGGAGATGCAGATGGTGGGAAGAGAACTTCATTCACTTTCTGTGTTTCCAGTCCATGTCATGCCAGGTTTCAGCCAGTGTTTCCAAGCACACATTTCACTGAAAGACAGGCATACTGAGTACAGAATTCACACTGCGATTTGCTGAATTTGAGACCCAGAAACTAAATTTGATCTTTTCAGCAATTAGTTTAAATGGAGCTGCTGGACCTCCAATGTAGTGACACACTTCATGACAAACTCTGTAGGGCCTGCGCAGTGCCCCAAAACAATGCCCCAACTCTGCCTACATGCTGCTCTCAGTCTCAGCATGTTTTGAAACACATACCCAGATAAGCCACTTTTCTCTGCAATAAATATGAACAAAACATCAGATGAGATTCGTCTCACAGATGCACACCAACATTGAGTCCAAAAGGTGTTGAATAAAGGCAACTGGACTTGTAGAATTTCATGAAGACGTTTCGCCACTCATCCAAGTAGGTTCTTCAGTTCTGAGAGACTAGTGGAAGTTGAGGTTTAAATAGGAAAACTCTGTGGGTAAAATCCACTATACACTTGCCTGACCAGAAACTGGTGCCACCAATTTCCCTAATGACTGGATGGAAATTACGTGCATTTTCCTCCTGTAATCACACACTGTAAAACCGAACAGTAAAAGTGTGTTAAAAGGATTAAGTTGTATTAACTCAGAATTTTAAAAAAGTTAATTGACTGCAATTTTTTTCTTAACGGATTTTCAATTTAAGTACACAATACTCAAAAACTTTAATTCAGTTTTGTCAATGAACTCAAATTGTTTGACTTGTTTCGTCATTTCCGACGAGTGGAATGTTCCGGTTCCCGCTTGCGCCGAGCTTTGCAGCAACAGTATAATTCAGATATATTTGTACGAAAAGTCATCTTTCTTGTGGGAACTTCGGTTCCGGACTGCTACCATGGACGACTTCTGGAGTTAATTCCATTGTGACTTGTTTTTCAAATGTCTGATATAAATTTTACTTTCTGTTTTTTCCCTTTGAACACTCCTCTCTGGTAAGTTGACGTTCTTTGTCGTTTTACCTTGGTGTTTAGCTAATCATTATTAGGTAAATAATGATTAGTAGTAATTACACAAGGGATACAGTGGCTTGCTGCAAAACTTTTACTCTTTGTGCATGTCTGGGCATGCTGGTAACCCGAGGCTAAATATTAAGTGATAAGTGGGGGGGGGGGGCATAAAACTGCGTGGTTGTAACTGAACATAGAAACAGTAACCAGGGGGCGGAGCTTAGCGAAACAGTGTAGGTCACAGTCTGGTCCAAGACAGTGGAAAGTAATAAATAGAATATTTTATATTTTATTGGTCTGGTTGCAGAGCTGCACGTGATAACTGACCTGACCTCCACAAAGTCTTGCAGGGCTTACTGTAAACACCTTCAGTTAACAGCTTTTTATAGTCTTTTTCCCTTCACAGCCCAACAATGAAACACTTTGAAATACTTATTTGTTTTGAAATACTTTCATAGCTTTGTGATACCGTAAACCCAGAGTTAACCCTGAAGTTACCTCGATAAGTCTGTAATCCTGCTTCGTGATACAGGCCTCTGCTGTCATCAAACCTTGGTTGAAGGTTCTGGTGTTTAGTTTAGTTTAAGTTTAGAATTAGTATTTAGTATTACCATAAATTGTTATTGTAGTATACAGAAGGGATGCAAAACAAGCAACATATTGTTGCAGAAATAAAGAACAGTAATCAGAACTACTAATAGAGTTAGTCATTAGCTAACCCAATAACTGGACAATTAACGTACGTTCAAGCTTACTGGCTTCTGAATGGACCCAGGGTCTAGCTCACAAAATCAAAGGAATTGCAACAGTAATTTGCCCAGCAGTCTCTGTACATCAGCATGCTTCTCCCTGTTGCACTGACTAACTCTGTAGAGCCTTTTTTCTGATAGCAGGGGACGTACTTCTGCACATTTTTAACTGATTCACATTTCTTGTCAGGCTGCCCTTCGTCACATAATCATATTCAACAACAGTTGAATATGATGTCCCTTTACTTCAGCACTTTAAAGTGTTAACGAACATGATCAAAGCATGTTATGGAAGTAAGCTTTGTAGGCATCATAGATCAAAAAAAAAGAACTCCCCTGATGCTATGAAATTCACTGGAAAGATACTTTTTTAGTGTAACAAAAGGAGATGATATACATTTACATCAAGTTGGCAATTTGATACTAAAACAGTTTAATAAAGTCAGGCAAGAAATCTGCTTAAAAATCTGTTTTATTTTCTAGAAATCGTCTGTGGTCATTTGATGCTGTAGCTTGTGGTGCAGTCGGTTTGTATTGTGGTACGCTAAGAGGTGTTTCTCCTTTCTCTCTCATCTTCAGCCTGTGGAGTACCTTGAACTGGACATTGATGACGTACCAGTCAGCCTTGCTTTGATCTGTGCCATTTCAACTGATGCCACGTTCCTTTGCCCAGACACGGTTTCAGTTCTTATTGAGGGTAACCTTTTTTGGGTAATTTTTATTTTTTTTTTTTACATATTGGTCTTGATATTATTTTCCACAATCCATCTCTCAGGCCTGCCAGTAACAGTTTTTTTGCCCACTTTTGCAATTTTTATTCTTCTGTTATGTTATTCTCTTGCTTTTATTTTATGTACCGCTCTTCGCCCTCCTAATTGCCCTTCGGGGATAAATAAAGTTTTTTCTGATTCTGATCTTGTGATTGAAGTGTAGAATTTTAGAAAACAATTTGTTTGTTGTTGTAGTATGTTTACTCAATAAAGACTGAGTTGTATCTAACCTTGTAAATGTGTTTTTGACTGTAGGTGTACTACATAGAGATTTTGATCTTATTTTGAGTTAAACATTTTTAGTAAACATAAGCGAAAAAACTCAGTTTTACAATAATAAGAACATTCAAGTTATCTACACTTGTATTTATTTTTACTGTGAAAACAAAATAACTAGTAGAACATACTTATCAGATAAGTTTTGTTAAACTTACCAAAGTAAGTTAGTGCCACTTAAGATTACAAGTAAAGCATACTTAATCAGTACTGCTTTTTTAACTCAAAATGTTGAGTTAACATTAATTAATTTTTTTATGTAATCGGTTTCAACTATTTTTTTGAGTTAATTGAACTTATCAGGGTTTACAGAGCAGGGTATGCTGCTAACCCTTTATTGGGTAAATTACCATATATGGTCAATTCTGCATGCATTGTAAATGGTGTCGCCAGCGTTGATCAGCGACTGTAGCTTTCACCCAGCCAGTCAGCAAAGATTACTCTACATGTGGCATGTGATCAATCAGCAGAGGCCCAGAACGTTTCTAACTTCCTTGTTACTCCAAAATCTGAAAATAAAATGCCGTTTTACAGCTCCGTTACTTCCAGAGCTATGGTATTAACATAGACCATAGTAAATTGATGAAGGTCACACATTGTATGTTTGAATAGTTACGCTAAGTGATGTGACATTTGTGTTGTTTTCAGAAGCTTTAGTGGAATGCACTCGCCTATGTGATCAATCATCATGTGCTGTAGTAACACCAAGTACCAAGAGGAAGAAGTCTGTGAGCTGTAAATCATTGACTGTATATACTATGGACAAACACATCGTAACGTCACCCACTGGATTCTGAACCTCAAAAATGAAGCCTGAAGTAGGCGGAGCCAGCGGGTGCCATGTTGGATGAGCTTTGCTCTGCCCACAGTCAGATACTATAGACGTGTGGGTCGTGTTGGAGCAGAGCTATAACAGCCTGGACTTTGAGACCTGCCCACCCAACTCTCTGCTACCTATTAGCTTAGGCCACATTTACACGAAAACGCGTAAATCCATTGCACGTTTTAGGCCAACTGTCATAATGGATCTGTAGTTTTCAGTGTCGGGAACCGCACCTTTTTGAATCCTAACCCTAACCCTAGGGCGAAAAAGACAAATATGGAGCCTGTGCAGTTTCTGTTTTCCATTTGCATGGACGCATGAACATGAACACACCATCATCTCCTTGCCCCTCTAGCCCCCGACTTCTCATAACAACATTAATGGTGTACTATAGGCTTGCGATGGTGCTGCACCAGATGATTACCTTGTTGGGCAGCTAGGGCAATATATACTGTTGCTTCACCACTACGATGAGCTAACTGTAATCCAGACTGCATGTTTGCATACGGCGCACAGGGTTAGTGCACATGCTCTGTCTCTTCTTCTTTTATTGCCTGAGTTCTGTAACTGAAACAGCACCAAGCATAGGCTATAGGACATATACTACAGCCTTTCTACAATTAGATGTGTTTTTCCAATGAATCGACTGGAGAAATTCTCAAAACAACGCCAAGGAATATCGGAGGAAGAAAAACGTTGGTACGTGTGAATGTGGCCTTGGGCTACTGCCTGTCACTCAAAGCGGGAACACTCTGTAAATATGTTGTTATAATGTGAATGCCTACTAATGTCTGTATCAGCACTTATGTTCAAATGTTCTAAAAGTTATGCTTTGATTCATTTTTTATTTAATCTATATTGATGTTTCATTTCGCACAAGCAGACCCAAAAATAAAGGAATATATATGCACTTAACGTGTTTATTAAACACCGTCAACAGTTTCAACAAAACAACTTGAAACATCACAACTTTGTCTCTTTTTTTAAAAGAAATATTTATTCACATTAATGTGGCCCTGTTAGTACTATTTCAGCCAGATACTAAGGCAAACTAACTTGTTGACATTGTCGTGAGGAGAGGTGATGGCTTCATATTTACAATGTTGGCTGCAACTGAGAACTGTCTCTCACACAGATCAGTAAATGGTTGCAAGACTGACCAGATATTTGCAAGCCAGCAAATCTTGATCTTGCGCCCCTATTACGTCAAAGAAAGAAAATGTTTTTTTTTTTTGTGTGATGTGTAAGGGTCGACCTAGGGTTTCGATGCGGGTCAAATGACCAGGCAATTTACCCTGGAATTATTGGCTCGGCTTCGATGTGAACAGGAATGCCATGTCGACCCTCTAATTTACACGATGACGATGATGTACCTGCCTGTCACATATTGATTTTGTCACTGGACGGCCCGTCAGACTGTGTCATTGTAGAAGCTCCAGGGCTGTGAGAAACTCAAAAACAGAGCAAAGTTTTGGTCTACTCCCATAAGAGACCGATCTCTGAAAAGCAGAGATTTTTGTCCATTATTTCAATTGAACAAATCATTTTTTTATTGAAAAAAAAAATATTGCAGTAAAATGACATGCAAAAAAGGAAAATCTGAACGCATTGACATGCATTTGACAGAGAAAAACAGAAAGAATATTTTTAAACCTCTAGCTGCTTAGGCCAGCACAACCAGAAAATAGCCATTTATTCTGCTACCATCAGATGAGAATCAGACACTAAACTGAGTTTTATGAATGAATTATGATCTCTGAAGGCATTTTTCACCCACATGCAGAAGATAATTCTGTATTTTGAACTTAAGCTAGCACAACCAAAACATACAAACATTTATTCCACCACTGTCAGATCATAGGAATCAAACCGAGTTTTATGAAATTATCCGAAGGCATTTGCCATGCTCATGAAAAAAGAAAACCGTATTCTTTTAAACATGTAACATCCCTTCATCTTACACTAGCACAACCAGAACATGCAACATGCATGCACGATGATGCACGGTACCAACCTGATGAGGCCAATATCTCAAAACAGAACTGCAGGAAAGTGGACACGCATCCATATGGGTCCATCAAATAATGGATAAAAACATGGTGTCATGAGAGGATGCATCGTTGATCTTGTCGAAGTTCAGGGCTCGTGCCCTTTTTAATACTGATAGCCAAAAGTCCCAGGTTACTGCTACGAGTATTTCCGCTACTGCTCTTCAGATAGTTTTGTAGGTATGTTGATGGTATTTTCCCTGGGGACACTGGGGACACACTGCAAACTAGTCCGGATTATTTTATTTGGGATGAGGAAACGCTTCATTTTGGAGCCGTTAAATCAAGCTATAGCCAAACATCATTCATACACATGAGATAAAATGTCATAAAAATCTATTTTATTTAATGAATTTTTCCTGGATTTCATGGTGATGTTATGGGGGTGCTATGCCACCACTGGGAGGAGCTGAAGCACTAGCAAGCCCCTTCTTGGAGCTGCCTATGGAGAGGGGCATTGGTTTGTCATGTTTTGTCTCGATTTATCACAAGCTGGGCGACGCGTTAGCCTAAGTGCTAGCAGAATCACTGACTATTGTATTGTAGCAACCAACCCAGCGTTAAAAAATGACAAGGAATACATCTTCTTGATGGTTTGCGTCATATTTCTGCCTCTCACTGGTAATGCTTCAAAGGCAGAGAAACCCTGTAGTTGTTGTAAAATCCAGGACTGCTTTGATAATCTTGGAATGGTTTTCCGACGGATTTAAAGGGTGCTTCATAGATGTATTGTCTACTCCAGAGTAGGGCTGGGTTGAGAAGATCGATCCACCGATTTTCATTTTAATTCCCACAGATCGATTCATATGTCCAAAGATCGATTTATGCAAGATCAAAACATAACAACATGGCGTCATGCGGTAGCGGTGACGATAGCCGAGCTTCCAGATTTGAAAAGGCCAGCGTTGTTCAAAGCAGATATCTGGCACTATTTCGGGTTCCGAATCCGAAGCGACATGGATAAGGAGCTTGACAAAGGCAAAGCAGTTTGCAAGACATGCCTGATGGAGGTGAAGTATAGTGGAAACATGGCTAACCTCAGGAACCACATGCAGCGACACCACGAAGATATCATGTCCAAGCCCACCGGTCCACAACAGAAGAAACTCAAGGAAGCTCTACAACTATTAGCCAACTCTGCATGTGCAAACAAAATAACCGAGGCGATTGCGGGCTACATTTGCAGTGCTATGGTCCCTTATTCTGTCGTTCAAAACCCGGGCTTCAGGCGGCTCAACAAGGTGTGTGGACCGCACTACGATGTTTATTATTTACATTTGATAATTTGGTTATTTAGCCAGTTACCAGCACTTTACACTGACTGAATCTTTTGTTATTGTTGTTCATATTGATAAAAATAACTACATTTGATTGGAAGCACTGGTGATCGTGGTATGTCAGTGATGCTGCTTTCAACACTGAAAAAAATAAAACTACATTTGTATTCAACTGCAACAGCTTTTGGGTGAATTCTTAATGCCATATTTTAAATTATGAACCAGGTTACTGTCCCAATAGCAATTCCGCAATTCAAATTGGTGTTGGATCAGATCAAATCGAATCGAATTGAAATAATCGATTCTGAATCTTAAGAATCGGAATCGAATCGATTCTCGAAATTAGAATCGATACCCAGCCCTACTCCAGAGTCTGACGCCACAGTGAACAACTGTCCTCATTGCTCCTTACACAAGACAGGAAGGCCAGCTGGGTAAAAAAAGAGAATATTGAGAGAAAAGAAGAACAGGAGAAACAAGATAAACAAATTTCTGTCATGGATACATACATCAA
Source organism: Mugil cephalus (assembly GCF_022458985.1). Classification (NCBI taxonomy): domain Eukaryota; kingdom Metazoa; phylum Chordata; class Actinopteri; order Mugiliformes; family Mugilidae; genus Mugil; species Mugil cephalus. The sequence goes on from NC_061789.1 coordinate 21,911,842, forward strand.
GCTGAAGGAAACACGTAGGATCTAATAATATAAAACATAGCTGATGATCTATGAGACAGTTTGTGAGTGTAGGAGTGTTGTCTAGGTAGGAGTGGACAACTGGGAGAGGGCATGAAGACTGGGGCAGTTGTATTTTATGGAGCTCCGAGACACTCCAGACCATGAAGACTGGGCTGGTTGATAAGGCCATGACAGCAGATTTAGCTTACAACTCCACAGGTCAGATATTCAGTACTCCAGACTAGAGACCCTCACAAGACCATCTTATACATGGCCATCCACTAATAGATCTATATGAGATCCCAGTTAAAAAGGAACTGAAATATTTAGGGGTGTTCATAACAAAAGAAGTTAAAGTTTGAGAAGATCTAAATATTGTGCTTAGTAAAAAGAAAAGTGATTCAATGCTTAACTCCTGGTTACAAAGAAACCTATCATTATTTGGACATATGCCGATTACTAAAACTGAATCTTTATCTTGAGTAATGCAAACAAACTTCAAGTTTATCTGCAGAACTAAACATCACTATCTCAGGAAAGGAGAGTTAGTAAAACCATTAGAGGATGTGACTTCTGCTTGTCCAAACTTGTCATCATTAAGTTATCTAAATTCCATGAACAGGTCCTATTATATTGGAAAATGATCTATAAGCACAATTTCACTCCACATAACTCTCATCTGGAATAATAGATGTATACTGTTCAAAAGAAAATCCTTATGTTATTATGACGGGGCAGAGAAAGGTGTTGGGTCTGTTTTTCCCCAGATAGACTAGAGGCCAATTTCTCCAATATAATGAATTTAAGGAGAAATTTAATATAAATTGTACTAAAAAGCAACACTCTGTGGTGATTAAAGCCATACCACAAGCAATGGTGAATACTGTGAAAGACAAGTAATCTTACCACAGCTGCCTTCACTTCATAAAGATAACATTAATTTTAAGGAGAAAAAAATTATAAGTAAAGTTATAAGATATGCTGTCTCACTTATGAAATCTTCCCCGTATTGTTAAAAAGGAAATACTTGGTGAAAGATTACCCTAATGAAGTCAAAGTCTGAATTAGAACTAAATACCTTTTTCTCCCAGTCCCACCACAAACTAAAGAAACTCATTTTAAGATCTTGACGATGACATTTACCCTTGCAATTAATTTCTTCGACAAAGATTTGAATTTGGAAAGAAAAAATTGTAAGTTTTGCGACTCTGATATTGAAACTCTTGAACGTGTATTTTTTGATTGCATCAGAACTTTTTGGGGACTATAGTCTTCTGAAAAGGACTCTCAAGCGCCGACTCACACTCACCCCACCCACTTGCTTTCACATCCAGCCACATGCCTGTCTGTACCATTCACATTCACAGACAGTCAGAAATCACAGAACTGTAATTGCTCGAAATGCGTTGCCAGAGACGTTCAGAGTCATTCGGCGCTGAAGGCAGGTTAAATGCGTTGTTACTTTCACCTTCTATGTGTTTTTCTTGAATGTATTTCCTATATGCTTCTTGGACTTTGTTTAAAACTTAAAAGTTATATATCTGAAATATTACTATATTTTTTTAATTGATTATCAAAAATATTATTGAAATTATTACTGAACATTTATTTCAGGTTGTATATTTTATTTTCATTATTAATATTTTTTTAAATCTGTTTTGAATTTGTGACAAAATACCTTTTCATTTGAAATAAATCAGTGGAAATCAGAGAGTAACACACAAGCCACTGATGTGTTGTTTATTTGAAGTTTGTTCTCATCACGTGTTTAATCAGCAAGCTTGGTTTTATTCTAAATTCTTTATTTATGACTTGGGGGAAAAAAGTTAAATTCATATTTCTGCATGAATAATTTCTGATAATACATCTTAAAAGACTAATCTGTCTCATGTTCATTAAATATCCATTTTGGTTGGCCCATGATTTGGAGTCAGCTCTTAATTTTGGCCCCTCTCTCTGCATTTGACTCCTAAGGAATGGCCTAAGGAACAGTGCAACCATCAGCCATCTCCCCTACATGCGTAACATCAAGCTATATGCCAAAGTTGTGAAAGACAACAACTAAATGACCAACATCACCAGGATCTAGAGCAATGACAACCATTGCTGAGGCCCTCATACATGCCTTCATCACCAGCTGTCTGGACTACTTCAATAGAGTCCTGTTAGGCATACCCAGCAAAACCCTGAAGGGACCTCAGTATGTCCAGAACTCACCTGTCTGTATCCTCATCCACACCAAGCCTGGGCAGCACACCACCTCCACACTTATCACCTTCAGCGTGGCTGTCCCCAGCCTTTAGAACTCCCTCCCCCGAGATATGCATTGCTCCAACTCTGGATTCATATTAGTCTGCCCTCAAAACTCATCTGTTCATCCAGGCTTTTGCCCATAGTCAGCCAATCTTCACCTTATCACTTAGCTCTCCCTGTGCTATCTTGTCCATTTCGTCTTCTCTGTTCTTGTAAGGTGTCATTGGATGTCTAGAAAGGCACTATATAAATCTAATTCATTATTATTGTTGTAATTATTTAATTAATGCTCCTTAATATGTAGCTGCCTCTCTATCAAGGGACCAAATGTAATTGGACAGTTGACTCAAAAGCTATTACATGGGCTGCATGGCCTATTCCTCAATAGCCTTAATCCTTCATCAATTACGCAGATAAAGATAGGTCTGGGGTTGATTCCCGGTCTAACATTTGCATTTGGAAGTTCTTGCTGTGAACCCATTACATGTGGTCAAAGGTAATGGCAGGAGTGGCCAAAACATCAGTTTGATACATTCTGCAAAAAAAAAAAAAAAAAAAAGCTTTGGGCTTGGGGCCTGGACAAAAGGCCTGGACATTTACGGAAGACAACAGTAGTGGATGATCCAGGACGCCTTCCATGGTGTTCATTATTACACAGGATGAGATGTTAGAATCTCTTGTGCCAAGATCTGAGGCAAAACACATTTATAAGCCCAGTCCAACTGAATAGCCGGCCAGCAGGCTAGCAGTCAGCTACCAACTAGCAACCAACAAGAAGACACCACCTAACTAGTCTAGCCAACAGCAGTAGGTATGAAGTGATGGGATATGCGACTACATGTCAACCAACACTTCTCCCCTCTGCCAAGACCTGAGACAAAGCACATCTAGACACCCAATCTGACTGAAAAACCAACTAGGCTAGCAGTCAGCTACCAACTAGCAACCAACAAGAAGACACCAGCTAACAACATCAATAGGAAGTATGTAGCATATCATTGGGGTTTTCTAGTGGGCACCTCCCTTCACCGATGTTTGGTTAAGTTAGGGTCTACAACACCTCAAAAAGGCTTAACGGTGAATTCCAGCGTCCTGAAGTCACCCTTCTCCATGCAGCCACCACACAACCGTGTGACTTTCAACAGAGAGATTAGCTTAACTCTACTACTAACTACTACAACTACTCAGCTAGACCTACCTTGAGCATGCTTCCCAGCTAGGATATTTCCTCCTCAGCCACAGTCACTCACTTACTCGCTCTGCTGCCAGGGACATGTTGTTTACTGCGACCCTCTATTCTGTCCCGCGAATGCCCAGCTCGCACAGGAGAGCAATGGTGGATTTTGCCACAAATCCACAGTAACCCATGTCCATTGGTCGCACGCAGGTGCTCCACCCTCGCTGTTCAGCTTCTGTTGCCAACTCTGCATACCTAGCTCTCTTGCACACATTAACCTCCTCAACTCTGTTTTCCCACGGGACAGTAACTTCAATAAAATAAACCACCTTCTCTACTTTTGACCACTAGGCAGGAAGCATCCTCCACTAACCCCTGGTTTAAGTTCTGGGGAGATGGTAGCACATCATAAATACTACTTTCCATGGTGAAGAAAACCCCTTCACAACATCCAACTAGAAAATTCCCTCCCATTTCACTTGCTAAGACAAAACTTCAGGCAGAAAGACCCACAAACAAGCAACTGAAGACAGCTGCAGTAAATTCCTTAATGTTTTATAATAATTTCAGGTCACTTTTCCCATAGAACACATCTTGACCATGTTTGTTAATAAATAATGATGTTACGGATCTAATTGAAGCGAAGATATTTTATTCACCTTCGATCTCTGTTTTATGATGGACAGAGTTCCACACCGACGTGCATACAAACAAACACATGAATACACACCTACAGCTGAATCATAGAAATATTTACGTCTATGTCTATGGCCAGAATAAAACCAGACTAGCAGGGCTAATGTGTCATAAAACCCAGGGGAAAAATCCGATCGTTATGACTATAGAAACATCAACATCATAGGATACACAATAATGCAGGACGTTGCATCGTAGACGGTATTTCATAAATACAATTCAAATCAGTCTCATTCAAAAGTCTCCTCTACCTCTTTGCAGCCACCAGCTCCACATACGTCAAATCCAGCAGAAGCATCAATTTCAAACCAATAAAATGGCACAAAGATACATAAAAGATGTAAATATAACTCATTTACTCACCGGAACTTAAGAAACAATTTAGATTTTTCCTCTGAGCCTGTGAGCCGGGGTACTGCTTCTAGTTAGTGAACTGAAAGTGGCAAATCCTTTTCTGTGACAGACATGCTAGCTTCTGCCATGCAGAGCCGAAACCATGAAGACTGTGTCACTGTCCACATATTTCTGGGTCTAACTGTATCTCAGGCAGTGGAAACCCAAGGAGAAGAAGAACAAGCAGGAACCATCATGGGAGCACAAACACCTGCACAATATGTACCTCATGTAGAAAACAGCGGCTCATAGCACAGGGGGGTGTAATCATGGCAGCACAGGAATTCTAAGCACAAGATGAACAGATATATTCCTTCAAATGATTGAGTGGAATAAGACTTATTCACACGAGATTAGTTTTACCTGGGCACGTCCTGTGATGCTGTTATACACCCCAAGTCTGTATTTAATGTGGCACATTTACAAGGGACAAACTCTATTTTACTCCAATTGACGATACATTGTTATGACTCTGCTACTTTCCTCCTCACTCCACTGTGTCAGAACTTTAATTACTTAGCAAATTATAATGGATAATAAAAAATACATTTGTGATACTATTTATCCCAGGATACCAACAACCTGTCAGTATTTAAATCGGCCCAACTTTGCCGATGAACACATGGTTGATTTAATGATTTAACTAATCAGCTGGTTAAGCTCTAAAGATGTCTTAAAGACATAAAGACTTGGATGACCTGTAATTCTCTGCTCTTAAACTCAGACAAAACAGAAGTCATTGTTTGTGGCCCTAAACATCCCAGAGATTCATTAATTAATCACCTGGTTTCGTTGGATGGCATTACCTTGGCCTCCAGTACTACTGTGAAAAACCTTGGTGTCATCTTTTACAAGCATATGTCCTTTACTTCTCACATAAAGCAAGTGACCAGGATCGCTTTCTTTCACCTGCATAATATCGTCAAAATTAGGAACATCCTGTCTCAGAGTGATCCCTTTAAAATGTAGAATTTAATTGAAAATCCTCCTCCTTACATACAAGGCCCTCAAATGCCTATCTTCATCATCTGTAAGACCTCATTGTACCATATTGTCCCAACCGATCATTACTAATTGTGGCTCCTAGAGTTTCAGAAAGTGAAATAGGAGGTAGAGCCTTCAGTTATCAGGCTGGAACCAACTCCCAGTTTGGGTTCGGGAGGCAGACACTCTCTCTACCTTTAAGGTCAGGCTTAAGACTTTCTTTTTTTACTTTTTGACAAAAGTTTAGAGCTGGACTTGTATGTTGCATCATAAATCAACTTTACGTTATTGTTGATAATGACACACTTGTAGAGAACAAAATTTCAAACTGGCCCTCTGTGCCACAAAGGTTGCCAACTTCTGCTCCACAAAATAACATTAATAAAAAAAATTCAGAACAGATTTTCTGTGATTAAAGACATTCTTTGAGAAGATGAAAAGGAGAAAAAGAGAGCAATAGATGAAAAACTGTTCCTAATCACAAGTGCAAGTGCAAAAACAGCTACTTGCTTACAGGTGTATCCGCAAGTCGCTTCAAACACACACAGACCATTTTCTATTTGTCACAATACTGTCACCTTTAATCATTTCTCGTAAGCACGTACATGTTAGCAGTAAACCTTTCAGTACTTGCACACATCCTGCCAGGGAGCAGAATGCCAGTAACGCTAACAGGAAATGAGCACTTTTAGCTAGTTGGGTCTGAATGACTTTGTTACCACTTCCTCTTCAATACAGACAATACTGCAAAATCATACATAGTCAGTCTATGAATCAGAAAACATTTGAGCATGTGAGCTGAATATTTTGGTTAAAGCACAACTAAAGTAAACAAAATCCTCAGTTCATCCTTAGGTATCGTTAGAGTACTTTTGTAGCAGTGGAATGGATATTGCAGGTATTTACCAGCAATATTTCAATGTAGCTGACTGAAATATGGAAAGAATGTGATAGTGAAGCTTTAGCTCTTTTAGGGGTTTATTCTTTATTGAAGAACCATTATTTCCTTTCTCATGAACTGATCATATGTTTCATGTGTAAAATACTATTATCCAGCAGTGATCGAAAAAAAAAAATATTCCAGAAAGGAAGAGAATAAACACAGTATAAGCACCTAAGAACAGGAGGAAATGACCTAAGTTACACAAGCTTTAAACAAGCCTACCTGCTGCAGCACAACAATTCGTTAAAGTTGACAGCAAGACGGAGAGAATCCACGTTATCGAAGGTGTGGCCATTACATTCAGGACCAGGCATCTAGATCTACTCCCTGTGAAAAACACAAATATACAGAAAAGCTCACATAGCTTTACGGAAGAGGTATGTATCCAGTCACGAGGCTACCGCCTGAGTACGCTACACTAGTCCGAAAAGTCAATGTAATGAGATCTATCAATGACATGTGGAGTCGTTGCCTACACACATAAAATCTGTTTAGTTTAACATTAACGGGACGACACTTTATCTTTCGACACAAATTCTTGATAGTAGTACTGAAATGTAAAGGAGTCATTAACGATATGTGACGATAGCTATATGAAAGCAGTGAGTACAAAGTGACCAGAGTAACTGGATATCGTTCTCTAAATAATGCAATTCTTAAACAATGCATTGCCTATTGTGCCATTAATTAGGAAATATTTACCCCATAACGAGACGCGCCGAAAAGCATATTCTGTAGCGGTTAAAAAGGAAAGTTTGCTGTAAAGTTTATATTGTTTCAGTGAACCGGGTTGTTCCGCCCATTTCTGGAAATACCGCTGTGTGCGCACCTACCTACGCACAGAGGTTCCGATACAGCGTGTACACAGGGAATGGGCGTTCCATAAAGCGTGAGTGAGCAGGGCTGCCATTAATTTTTTTTTTATTATTATTTGTATATTTATGTATACAAAGATTTAATTTTTAGTGTAGTATCATCACATATTTAGAGTCAGTGGGTCACATGGCATGGGAGCTACTGTAAAAAAAAAAATACTATTTTGCATGACAAATACCAATAATTCTCCTTAATTCAGAAGCTTATTTTACTTATTTATTAAATTTTATGGTGAAAAAAAAATTTATACATTTTCAAAAGCTTCCCTGTCATGCAACCAGAAACCTGTGCTCGTACTCCCCCTACTGTATTAGAGATGAGTAGTGGTGAGAGAAGAATTACAAGATAGATCTAAGGTAATATATTTATTTTTGTACATTTCTGGAAAGACAAAATTTTTATCTGCTCAGCTCGACTTCGATATCAACAGAAATGCCACGTCGGGTTTTTTGCTCTGATGTTGATGTATCTGCCTGTCATATTCTGATTTTGTCACTTGACAGCCTGACGGAATGTGTCACTGAAGAAGCTTCAGCTCAAAAAAAGACTGATCTCTGTAGGGCAGAGATTTTTTTTGTTCATTTTTCTTCCTTTTTCAATTAAACAAATCAAATGTGTTGTTACACAATCGTTAATGGAAGCGCATAGGTGAACTAGAAAATTCCCTTTAGCAAATTTTGAAAGGGCCACGAGGGCCTACTGCCGGGGGTACCGTCTCTGTCAACATGAGAATCAAACCAACAACCAGAGCTCATCAGACAGACATATGATCATCTTTCACTGAGCACTGATATTGAGAAGCTGGATTCCCCTCACACCAAATCTAGGCAGTCATAATCTTTTGGCAGGTTGTCTGAGACCCAGCACTCTGTTACCACAGAGACCAGCACGCGCATACGCTTGCATGTGTGTACTTGTGTGTTTGTATGTGTGTGTGGGTGAGGATGAGGGTGAGGGTAAGGAGGGCGCGCATATGTGTGTAACTGTAATCACACAGTTTCCTGTGTTGTGTGTGTGTGGTAGAGGAGTGGGTGTTGGTGTGTGTTGTTGTAACATAAATGTATGGAAGACAGGGGTCGGCAGTATTAACAGCACAGACATCAGAGGAGTCCCTGATTAATGAATAGGCTCTATGCACGCATCCCTTCCACCTTGGGCATAAGGATGGTCGGACATTTCCTGTCCGTACCCTTCCACTGCCGGTCCAACCAAGAAAACCGAAGAAAACATTAGCAATGGAGTCGAAGTCAATGTCAAATTCAGTCAAGTTTATGTTGCTTGTTGGAGCTGCCGAAATTCACCTTCAGTGATGTGTGGAAGATTGTCCGGGCGAGCAGCAAAACGCCCAGAGTAAACTTGAAAAGAGCTGACCATGTTGTGCATAAGCTGAAAGAAAGCTATTGCTATTATTGGCAAGTCCAGGGACAGGTACCCAGTTACCCAGTTACGCCCATGACAACATTTTTGTGCAGCACACAGAAACAGCAGTGTATTAAGCTCTCTGAAACAGAAGTGTGACTTGTTTTTCTTCAATACATACATGTCAAAATACCTGTCTATGTGCAAGCAATTTAATGGACACAATTCTGTAATCCATGTTGTAAATTGTAATCTGTCAATGGTACCATGAAAGGAAAAAAACATTACACAAAGCTTGTTATAATGCCCCTTGCCATTTTATTTTTGACATGACATGAAGGGTTTGTTTATCCTTCAGTGTACAGATTTCATTAACACTATACACAACAAATCATGTCACACACCACTACCCGTAGAAAATATATCAATATATATATCCGATATAAATATCCAGCTGGGGTTGGAGGTTCGACCAGGTCTGTGCATAGAAAATAACTAAAACCAGAGCAGTTTGGATTATTTTTTTTCTGATTAGCAAACAAGAACAGATTGGATTTTCTGATCAACAACAACAACAATAACAGTTAGATTATGTTTTCGGAGTAGTGATCATACAGTCTATGGTAGCGATCTGTGGTAACTGGATGTTTACAACCATCCTGAAATTTCACCGGAAATACATCATCATTTCTTTTGCATAGAGCCTATTGGTCTCAGCTGTGGCTCTGGCCTCCGGGTCAGAGGTTGCCATTGCAACCTGAAGTGGTTGTCAGTTACGAATGAAGCGTGCTGGGCTGGGACAGAGAGAAAAGGGCGATTTTGTCCCTCTGAGCTGGTCTCGCATATAGGCTTACTATGACAAAACAGTAGCTCCTATCAGAAAAACACACAGACCACAGGCGTCGTAAGACCTTCCTGAAGACTTTTATATGTTTTTTGTCTTTCCAGAGTAAAAAAAAGTAAAAACAGAAGAGGCAATTTCAGACAAGTTCCTCCACTCTGGCTGATGAGGTCTGTTGTGAACATTCCGCACAATACACACTCATTATAATCTCAAATGATACAAGCCCCTTTCATAGCTGTAGGGGCCAGTGCCTCGGTGCATTGCCCTGTAGCCCTAATTAGTCTTCCGTCATGATAGGGGAATGCATATGTGACTGTGTTTATATACATACCTGTAGGGAAACTGCAGGGAGTGCAGAAGTGGGTCTGTTAAGTCCTTCATGTGAGAGAACACAAGGCGTTCAAATTATTGTAATTGCATTGTATTGTATACAATTATTGTAAACATTGTGTATATATATTTTTGTTTTCTTACTTTATTTTTACTGTTTATTTTTTTGTTTTTTGTAATGTTATTGTGTTAAAATTATTGTGTGAGTACGTATGCTGAGTGTCTGTACATTGCTGCTCCAACAGTGAAATTTCACAGTTTGGGATTAATAAAATATGTATTTATCTAACGATATACAGCATTTGTACCTGCTGTCTCTAGGATTTGGAGAGCCAATTGTCTCCTCTCCATTTTCATCACAGTTTTTAAGTGTCAAATGTTATGAATTACCATGTGAAGGGATACTGCAAATCTGTTAACAGGGGTAGATGTCTTCTTCACATAACACTTGTTTTTTGTCAATATCTTGTTTTTATTAGTGTATCCAATGACAAAAAAAAACATCTCTGCAGCAGTGTGCTTGGTTTGATGGCAAAAACAATGATGAAACCTTTCCTCTTCCGCTAAAAGTAAAAAATAAAATGGTCTTGCTCTTATATAGCGCTTTTCTACCTACTCAAAGGTACTCAAAGCGCTTTTACAGTCAGAGACACATCCACCAATTCACTCACACACAAGCACACACACATTCACACACCGGCGCCAGTTGCACTGGGAGCAGCTGGGGGTTCAGTGGCTTGCTCAAGGACACTTCGGCATATGGCACACTCGGGGGATCGAGCCGCTAACCCTTCGGTTCATGGACAATCCGCTCTACCTACTGAGCCATAGCAGGCCCCTAAAAGAGATTTCTGTTTCTAAAATGATTCATGATTTTACATTTCAGTTCATGAGTGTGCGCACTCTCCACAACCGCTGCACTGCCATGTGACCTCAGAACGAAACCATCGAAGAAAGCTGATCGCAGAAGAAGATGGTAAACAGAGCAGGTAGAAGAACCGTCTGAGAGATAGCACATATCTTACCTGCACCATAAGTAGCACATACATTACGTAGGAGATTAAAAGAGCTTGATTAAGCTGTGCATGTAAATGCACTGATTGTAGAAGTTTCAGCTAAAAAAAAATAGTTTTGGTCTACTCCCTTAAAAACTGATCTCTGAAGGGCAAAGGTTTTTGTTAATTTTGTCAGTCAAACGAATCAAATGTGTTGTTACACGATCGTTAATGGAAGTGCATCGTGAACGGCGACTGTGCGACTGTTTATATACAGCTTTTATAGCGTTCTCCTCTACACTTTTTTAATGATCATGGCAGCACTCTGCATCCTAGGAGAAGAGGAGAATTGGCGGCAGATATTGTTTCTGTGAAGGACACAGCAATTTATTTTAATATCAGCAGCCTTTTGAAAGAGAGGGGGTTTCTTCAGGTCATCAACAACCTGCAACGTCATCTGCAATGTACGCGATGATGTATGAGGGAGGAAAAAACATGCATGCAGCTCTCACAGCAGGAGGTCAGACCCGGGACTTTTGCCGATGTGAAGGCACCAAAGGCAACGACCTGGGTCTGAAAATGGATTTTCGATGTGAAAGCGATAATGGAGAATAACCCCCTGCCAGTTATTCATATCTGGATCATTTTGATCCAGATATGGAATCTACAAAAATACAGTTTTCAGGATGACTAAATCTGGATTACAAGTGCTCTAAATGGGACAACATATCACAATGTGGGCTATAAGATATGTAAAGAACAACAGATAGAAGAGCTTATTTTAAGAGAAAACTGAAAAATAACATAAATATCCATTCCATTTATAATTTCTTTTATGGCCCTCGTCTGAGCCACAACAAAAAGACAAATTACATTGTGGATACTTTGAAAACGTCTTAAATCTCCAGCATTTTCAGTATGTACAGTATATTATTTTTGTCAGTATATTTTGAGATATGTTTGGGGGATTACTTCATGGGACAAGATCATTTTTACTTTACTATACTGAAAGGCTTCATTGGTAGGCTATGTCTACTTTATCTACTTTATCAAGCCAAGTGCAAAATATTGTAAAGTATATACACTAAATGATACAAATGTTGTGTTATTTGACCAATTTTAAAGTTTTACTATATTTTCTTCCCAAAATCCACCTTGAAATCCTACCCCCTTGTCAGTTTGACTGGCGGAGGCTTCACGTTTCCTTACAGGCTGAGGTCAGTGCCATGGAAAGTTGATTTTTTTTTTTTGCTTGTTTGTTTATTTCCTCTCAGTGAATACCATACAATTTCATAGGCTCCAGCAATTACACCAACCTCAACCACCACTGACATTCCCCTGACAAAGAGGACTAGCTTCCTTTTATACCCTCCTCTTGCTCCAAGTGCTGCGAGGACTGATCTATGTATAGGGGATTCTAATTAAACACTTAATATTTACATCACAAGAACCCAACCTAAAACAAAAAGCCAACATTAATTATATAAATGTATCCACTCATCATCATAGCAATAACATAAATCATCCCAATTTAAATTAATACTGATTATAATGTATTGGTCCCTGTCTTGCGGAAATTGTTTAACCCTTGAGTTTAAAAGCAGGTGTTCAGCCATCCCTGACTCTTTGACACCTGAGGAGACAACTGAAGAAGGTGACCAGGCGGCAACCTCCGGCTCTGAGCGATGAAGCCCATGAAGTGCAATTCATCGGGTGGCCACTTGAGGCTGGTTGCAAAAGGGAGCAAATCCCCATAGACCCCCATGTTAAAAAGCCCAACTTTACAGCATTCTCAAATATGTTTACAGCCTGGTTCAAAAAACGGTTTTGGTCTCAGTGATTTATTTCACTATTCATGACATCTGTACGGGGGGTGAATTTTTTTTTATAACTCGTTCATTTAATTTTTATTAAGGTTTATAATTCTGCATAATTAATAGCTTTCCCGCTCTGAGTGACCGGCAGTAGTCTGAGCTAACTGGTAGCGGAAGGTTGGGGGGATGGGTCTTATTTAATTTATGCACGTGAAGGAATGAGACCTGTGCTCTCCATTACACCCCTGTTGGCATCAGAAGAATCCTGTTTTTTTTGTTTGTTTGTTTGTTTGTTTTTTGTTTTTTTGTTTTGTTTTGTTTTGGATCAAAGTTGTCCAAATCCAACTGAAAAGTTCTGAACACAAACTGGGGGGCTGATCCAGATTAAAACTAGGAATGCTCGGTATTCGACTTTCTGACTACAGTCCTTACATGTGTCCCAGTTTACATGCAGCGGAGAAAAATTAATAACCGTTCTCCTCCTCCACATTAGGTGGTGATATGTGTCTTTTCAGTGGGTTAATTCCACGTTAATACGGCTCGCTTTCCTGTTGACCTATTACGTGATATAATAAGCAAGAGTCATTCGTGCGGCAAACCGGCATTTCAAACACCACCCAGACGGATAATATTACATTTTTTAATCTCATATGTAATGTTCGCGCTACTTCTGGTGCAGGTAAAATATGCGCTATCCCTCAGACGGTTCTTCTACCGGCTCTGTTCTTCTTCTTCTACGACTGGCTTTCTTTTTTTTTTTTTTTCCCGGGTCACACACCAGCGCAGCGGTTGTGGAGCATGTGCACACCCATTATCCGATTGAAAATGCGATTCACTGTATACATGCAGGAGAAAATCGAATTCCAGTCGCATTATCTGGGTATCTTAATCAGATAATGAGAACTCTGATTTTAAGTAAGGTGTTTACATGCACTTAAGTTCTCCTGTTATGGTCCAATTAAGGCAATAATTGGGGTTTTTCACATCCATGTAAACGTACTTGTTGCACTGGATTGGTGGTTTTGCCACACTGGGGGACTCTCTGCTGATGAGATGCTACATATTTTTATTGTCTCAAGTCATCACTCTCCAAACATAGTTTGTTCTCATGGCACTTGAACAGCTTTGTGTGAATGCAATGGACATGTTCGACTAGAGGGGAAGGATCCACTACTCTGTCCCCCACTGACAATGATTAGCATACGAAAGACAAGTCACACCAAGTCAGACAGGCTCCTGAAAACGGCCGGTATGCGGTGTGTTTGTGTGTCTTGCAGCATCTTGCTGCAAAGTTCATTCAAGTAATTTATTATAATATGGGTTATATTAGTTATACAATGAAGATTCTTTAATTGTGATAACGTATTTTTATCATTGATACACTGAGTATAGTAGATTTTGCTGATAATACATTTTTAACAGAAGTAGGATTGAAAAGCAATACTTTTACGGGTAATGGAGTAATTTTAGATTATGATGCAATGCTATGAATGTATCAAATGCAAAACGTGCTAGGACAACATATTATCTAATGTGGTATTCGTTTTTTGGGTTGGTGTCTCTGAGCCGCTGTGTAGCGGACAGGTTATTTGAAATAGAAATAGATGGAGCCACTTCAGGATTTCATCTGTTGAGAACAACCAGCTTATTGAACACAAATGACCTCTCCTCAATGCAAAATGTAAAATGCACACCACTCCACTGGCATCGGTGCCATCGGAGAGCTATTTCTCATCAGTGCCACTATCCAGAGCATCAAGACTGTTCTCAGTTTCTGGGGCAGCGTATGAATCGGACTATTTTGCCTTCAGCTTTAATCTCGCAAAATAGATTTTTACACTTTGTTGAAGTCCGGTTGCTTGTCCTAGTCAATCTTTAATGTTTTTTTTGTTTTGTTTTTTTTGCTATATCCGTGTTTCACTAAATTTAATTAGTAGTATGATAATAGTATAATAATATAAAGGACATATTTAACGTTAAATAATGTTAAATATGACCTCTATATTTCACTGTATGTTTTTGTCTAAACATATGTTTCACTATCTGACTGAAACCATCCTTTTTCTGCTGTTTTTGTTTTTCTTTATTCGTCTTTCTCTAGCTCTTCTCTCTTTCACCGTCTACCGCTATGGGAATCACCTAGTAGCTAGATGTCAAACTATTTGGCCCGCGAGACCACATACCAAATGACTACTAGAGCTAGAGCTAGATTGCTGATACCACAAATCCCAGAATGCTCTGCTGGTGGTGCGTCAATCAGGACAGGACCGTTGACAGGACCAGTTAACACCATGGTTAACACCCTCCCCTCTGCTGACAGTAGTCACAGCGTCCGCATGTTACTACTGGCACAGCGCTACACCTCCCAAAAATATATAAAACAAGGACCCAAATACTCAGGGACAAAAATATGTAAATAAATCACAATGGAAGACCTGCCTCAACTTGACCAAAAGCATTAATAGTAATTTTTCTTTTTGCAAATTTTTCCTTTTTTTCTATTATTATCAAATGCATTGCATGCAAACCCCAAAACATAAGCAACAAATGCTTTATGTGGCTATACTTTTTGTTTAAACAAATGCACAGAAAAATATTCTGGCCCGTGACTGTGCATGTATTACGGCAAGATGGTCGCGCCCCTGTTAAACAACATGTAATGGCTGCTGTATTTTCTCCTTCAGCAATAGACTGAATAAACTGACCAGGAAGGCTGGCTCTGTCATTGGCTGCAGACAGGAAACTTTTGAGGTGGTGATGGACAGGAGGACACTTAACAAACTGTTATCAGTCATGGATAACCCTGACCACCCTCTCCACCAGATGAACGACAGACAACGGAGCTCCTTCTTTACTTATTTTTATAATTCTGTAAATATTGTTAGAATCATTTTTTAATATTTATCTAGACGTGTGATAATCAGTTGAGATTTTCTAGGTTGTATTTAGAAAAGTGAATATTAACATTCATATAATCAAATAAAGAATGAGGTCCTAGATAAGGTCCACCAACGATGGGAGAGTTAAGTCTAAACCATGACTCCTCCCCACCTGTAGCCAACCAATCATATTAATTTTGTTGAAACTGTGATAATGGCGTGAAACTACCGAAAATCATCCTTCTCTGGGACGTTGGCCAAGCCTAACTGAACAGACAAGGTCCATGCGCATCTATATTCCAAAACATTTTTGAATAAATAGCTTAAATTGACAGCAAGAAGAAGTATGGTGGTTTTTCCAGAGGAATTAACGAACACACTGACAAATTTGGTGACCCCGATGTGATTCTTCTGGACCCTGGTTCAGAGGATTCGAGCTGTTTGAGCCGACCACCACTCACAAAATACCTTTGAAAAAACCTTTAAATAAAGGTATGCAGAAACCTGTTGTTAATATACTGAATTCTGCATATTGAATATGACCAAATTAAGTGAGTGACGGGGAGATAAGGATAAACCCTATGCAAATTTCTGGGGATAGGGCTCCCAACGATTACAACCTTTCACTCATTTTGACATTTGAGTGTGACATGTTTAATAACCTAGAGAGGTGACCTTGCAGTCTTATACGAACTCATGTGGGGTGACCCCTGGACCTCAGACACCAGTTTTTCTATACTGGTATGCCTCTCGTGGAGTGGACTTTTTTTTTTTTTTTTTCTGTGTACAGGCTGAACTTGAACATCTACGAAAGGAGGTGTGTTATATATTTTTAATAAGAGCAGAACCCCATCTATCAAATGTTAACTTGATGTATTGCTTCATTTCCCTTTAATGTCTCTGTTTTCTGTGTCCCTGAAGTTATTCAGCCTAGCACATACTTTTAAGTTTCTGTCTAGATTATAGCTGTCAGTGGACATGGATGTATGTCAGTAAATATGTCCTCCTCTTTTACACAGGCTCGCCTGTTGCCTCGTTGAAGAAAGTAGTTAAAAGACTCCGTCATAGACATATATATGTAGATGCCACATTGACTGTGGGGGGGCAACAAAGGCAGCGGTGCATGTAAACTAAAGAAATTTTCAAAGAAATTTTGAAGTAGAATTATTTGCTGAATTTTGGATTTCCAAACGGTTTGATTTGTTAAAAACATCACATATCTACCTATGATACAGAGTGCTTGGATTTTTAAAAATGTTGGTGGGTGACAGTGTGGTGTCTTCGTATATATCTATGGACTCCATTTCAGTCCCGTTACCCTTTATCTGGCAAGTTACCACACCTGGTCACTTCTGCAAGCATCGCATAGCTGAGCTTCTGACTGTTGAAAACTACTGGGCAATAGAGACCAGGGTCCAATCCTGTCATCTGAGAGGTTCAGGCAACATCTCATGTCATCTTCTGTACCGCTTAATCCTCACCAGGGTTGCGGGGAGTTGCTGGAGCTTATCCCAGCTGTCATTGGGCAAGAGGAGGGGGAACCCTGGACGCAGGGCTAACACTGAGACAGACAAGCATTCTCACTCACACCTAGGGTCAATTTAGGGTCACCAATTAGCCTAACGAGCATGTCTTTGGAGGTGGGAGGAAAACGGACAAATCACAACAGCAAATCAGAAAACACAACAACAAAAGAGAAAACACAACAGCAAAAGACAAAACACAACGACAAAAGAGAAAACACAACACAAAAAGAGAAAACACAATGGCAAACCAGAAAACACAAGGACAAATTACTAAGCACAACAACAAAACAGAAAACACAACAACATTAACCAAACTGGAAAAGGTAAGTACCCTCGGGCATAATGAATCGCGCTGATTGGACAAAAGAACTGTTCTGTCCTTTGAACTGGAAAGACAACTGCTGTGCGCCAGACATGCAGGAGCACAGACATAACTGACGGGAACATGTCCTCCTCCTCCTCCACACTAGGTGGTGATATGTGTCTTTTCAGCAGGTTAATACCATATTAACAAGCCCCGCTTTCCAGTTGTCATATAATAAACAAGAGTCATTCATGCGGCAGACTGGCGTTTTAATATATACATTGTATATGTACATTAAATATGTACATTTTTAAAAAATCTCGTACGTAATGTGTGCGCTACTTCTGGTGCAGATAAGATGGGCGCTATCACTTTGAATAAATAGCTTCTACCAGCTCTGTTCTTCTGTTCTTCTACCAGCTGTGTTCATCTTCTTCTGCGACCGGCTTTCTTGGATGTTTTTGTTCCGGGGTCACACATTGCGCAGCAGTTGTGGAGCATGCGCACACGCATTATCCTATTGTCCTATTAAGCGTATATATGTCGGAGAAAACTGAATTCTTTATCTGGGTGTCTTAATCGGATGAAGAGAACACCGATTGTAGTCGGAGTAACATGTTTACATGCACTTAAGTTCTCCAGTTATAGTCCGATTAAAGCAATAATTAGTTTTTTTTTCACGTGCATGTAAACGTACTGACTGAGTGTGACTGTTTCATTCGCTACAGCAAGCTTAATGGCCTAGTGATGTCTATATTTGTACTTGTATAAACAGTCAGTACGTTTACATGCACGTAAAAATAAAACTAATTATTTTCTTTATCTGACTTTTAGGCCCGGGAAACGACGCGATACAAAGATGATAAAGATGACTCACAATAAAATAATGCACTCCTCCTCAGTGGATATTTTTTTTTATATTACTGCAACTTCACCTCAGAGCCATAGGGATAATAATATCTCAATAAACGACTCTGTTGCTACCCTCTGGTGTGTGAGCAGTGTGTGGCATTTCACTTATGGCTCTCGCGTCGACTGTGTCTCTTGCACATCTTACGTTGCGTCATTGCGTCACTCATGATTACTATTCCTAACTGGACAACTGGAAATCGATTTTCTCTGGCAGGTATATGCCTAAATTGGACTTAACTGGACATTGTGTGTGCGAATGCTCTACAACTGCTGCGCTGGCTTACAACCCTGAACAGAAACATTTTTCGCTGAAGAAGAAGGTAAACAGAGCTGGTAGAAGAGCCACCTGAGGGATAGCGTGCATCTTATCTGCACATTACCTTCAAGATTAAAAAAGGTGTAGCTACTATTATCCATCTTGTTGTTTGAAATGCTGGTCTGCGGCATTAACGACTGCCGCATGATGTCATAGGTCAAATGGAAAGGGGGCCGTATTAAGCCGCTGAAAAGAAACATATCGCCACCTAGTGTGGAGGAGGAGCCCATGTTGCCATCCAGTGTTGCCAGTTGCCTTGAGAAAGTCATCTGAATACATTTCTATAAAAAAGGCAGCATTTCCACTTCCTGAACTTACTGGTTTTGCTCCAAAGTCTTGACTTTAGAGACTAATAAAAAAAATGTTGTCGCCCCCCCCAGTTGGGAGAACCTCTAAACCTTCAGCCTCCAAGCTGCGCGTGTGACCACTACTCCAGTGGCAGTGTTTCCAGCTCGAAAACGCTCATCTCTCCTCTCTTTATTGTTGTTCACGTTTGTGTCACTACATGGTATTACACGTGGGCTGTCCACATGCTGAAAACGTCACTCCCTGCAAAAAAAAGCAAAAATATAAAATGGAAAAATAGTATTGCACATTAACTTGGATAAGTAACTTTAATCTGATTACTGTTTCACATAAGTTTAAATAACTTGTCATTTGTAAGTTATGTACCATTGTTTAAGAAAACGAATTCAAAGAAGAATTCAAAGAATTCAAAATGGACTATATGATCTGATCACACAATTATTACACTAAACACTACAATGGATGAAATACTGGTCCTTACATACCTTTAGCTTCTAATACTATACTACATTTGCATCGACTGCCACGCTTACATGAGCATTTTCTTTTGGTGAATTTAAATATTTCTGTGATTCCAGAACTTAATAAACTTGACTTCCAAAACAGTCTGGACGTTAATTGTGAAAAACAAATAAACAAAATAAAATAAAATAAAAAATACAACGTTTATCTTATCTCAGTATTTTCCACTAATGGGCGTGGAGGCTGTGTACTACATTTTGCTGGTTGTGCTGTGACTTTAAGATAATTTGGCCTACTCAGCCAATCAGAGAAGCGAAGGGGAAAGGAAGGGAGCGGGTCGGTAGCAACAGTTGCCCTGGTGAGGACGAAGCGCCATAGCCGCGGTAGCCGTGGCGACAAGAACCCAGCAACGAGAATCAACAACAATAACAACTGAATCCGCAATAAAAGTAAAAGGAGATATTTTCCAGTGGGAAATACACACGTGGAACCAGAGGTGACGCTTTTAATGTATTGGACATATTTTTTTTCCTCTAATGCTTCAACTCATTTGTGTTGTTGCTTTTCCCTTGTTTCAGTAGCCATAACTGCCAGCTGCCCTCCGAGTGTCTAACTGGGGTTAGCCTGCAAGCTAGCAGTCGTTATGAAAATCAGCCGAGTGTGTTCATTAAGTGTGGTAGTTTGTGCCTGCAACTGATTCGAGTGATGATTCGTCTGCCATGACGACGCAGTCACAGATGCATACTCAAACAGGCCGTTGTTATGGCGATGTCAAATGCAAAATGTACAAAATGGCGGTTGTTGTAGAGACCAGCTCACAGCGCGTGCTACCTTGCTAGAAAGCTAACAGCAGTGCTGTCACGACATGTCTTGTGTTCGTCACTGATATAGCTAACGTGTTTGATGTAGCTAACATTTACTGCTCTTTTCCTCGGAACTGGAAACTTGAGAAAGCTGTTGCAGCTGGCGGCGAACAAGATATAAGCGGCGTGGTAAAGGAGGGCGTTTTGCCTCGCATGTCCGAATTCAATTTAACTTCTTTGTTCACCTGATTTGCTAAAGGAGAAACTTTACAGATATGTATTAAGGTTATTTTTATTGATAATTGGCCGTTTACGTAACTCAATGATGAAACGCCATCATTTGGTTTTGAAAACAAAGATATGAATAATATATCCTCTCTCAGAGTGATACAGAAAATATATAGCCTACACAATAATAACAGAGTTGAAATATTGAAAACAAGACTTTTCTCTGTCCCAGTCCATTTTTATTATTATTATTATTTTTTTTTTTTAGTGGATATACAATGAATATACAAAAAAGACTGTCATGTATACATGCACTCTACCTGCAACATTAATGCAGTGTGTATCGGGTTTTTTCAACTTGTGATACAGCCATAACTATGTACTTGTGGAGTCACTGGGACTTAACTATTTACTATACTTGTTATATACTACTATATTATATATATATAATATATACATATATATATATATATACATGTATATACTATATATATATTGGGAGCTGTGGAGTAGTGGTTAGAGGTGCGGATTAAGTTCACAGGCTCACCTCCCTCCATGGCTGTGGTGAGCAAACATTTGCTCCTGAGGCTGCAGCCCTCTGCTCCAACTGTGCACACTACTGTGTGAACAAATGGATTAGTCATAATAAGGGAATAATTTAATTTTAATTTACATTCAAAAACAACTGGAAATGTAGGATGAATAGCTTCTCATTTTTCAAAACAACCATTTCGATTTCCCTGATGGTGTGGGCATATTCCAAGATGATAATGCCAGGATTCATTGCGCTGAAATGTGAAAGAGTGGCTCAGGCAGCATATAATTTTCAGACATAGATTGGCCACCACAGAATCCAGACCTTAATCCCACTGAGAAACTTTGTACAGTGCTGGAGAAGACTTTGCGCAATAGCAGACTCTCCCAACATCAATACAAGACCTTGGTGAAAAGTTATGCAACACTGAATGGAAATAAATCTTTGCACATTGCAGAAGCTTATCTAAACAATGCCACAGCGTTCCAGCAAAGAAAGAAAAAAAACATATCTAAACCCTTGTGAAATATCACTTTTTATTTAGCCAGGCAGTGTATTCTGTAATAGCTTTTATTTACCTAACCTATTGAAAAATTACAAGTTGTACTTTTTAAAGTTGTATTTTGTTAGGAGTTATGATTTCTTTCATTCCAAAAGTCAAAAATTTCTCTTATCTTCAAAACTGAGTAGATCTCTATCCTCTACCCTCTTCCAGCAACAGCAGCACTTATCCACACTAAGAATGGGCATCGATAACTGATTCTTTTAAAGAACCGATTCCAAGAGGTTCAATTCATCAATACTGTGAGCCTTCATGCTTGTCGATTCCCCTTATCGATACTTTTCGTGCTGAATCTTTACATCACAGTCCAGATGGTGGCAATAATGCACATAAAAGTTGTTTACCAACCGCCATAAAACGAAAGAAGAAGAATCTTTACGTTGAAGCATGTCATTCTCATCATGTGACACTTACGTGACGGCAAGAGAGATGGCAGAGAGGCTGAAACGGTCGAAAGTGTGGCTTCACTTTACTAGAAGGGACTGTAACAACGCAATGTGCAATTTATACAGCACCATAATTTCCAGCAAGAACGGTAACACCGCCAACAAGCTGAAGCATTTGTCAACTACATACATGCCATGTGTTCAACAATCTCCGGTCAACGAGTGCATCTGCCACTAAAGCCGGATTTCTATAGACGGCCTACCTCCACACTGCTCCGCACCGCCCACTTTAAATCACTATTTCCATTGCTAGAATGTGGGCGGAACGAGGCCAAAGGGATACTTTTCTGGGTACTTTTTAGTACCTCCTCTGTGGTCGGTCCAAAGTAGGTGAATTGGGCCCGAAAATGTGACATAGAACGCTGCTTACTACTGACCTGTCAGAAAAATAATCAGTGTCAGTTACAAAGCTGGATGTTTTGGTTTTGACTAGAGAGATGAGTGTTTTTGACTAGTAGTAAGCTGCTCACTTTCAACTTTCTGCTCTCGTGTCAGTACATTTTTTAAATGATGGCGTATTTAATGTAATGTCGTTCTGGACCAACCCGGAGGTGAGGGCTTTTCTGTCCTTGTTGGGAGAAGAGAGTATACAGCAGGAGTTGGACGGGACCTCTCGGAACGGTCCCAAAAGCACCCGAAATGGTATGAGGAGATGGATGCGATATACAGCCACAGACCAGGGACCGTCGGTAGGGAAGCTTGCCTCGAATCCACTACACAGTTGGCACAGTCCTCCGCTAAGTTTTTATCTTTAGAGGTAGGGCATGTATGGAAATCTAGCTTAAGTCTCAGCAGAGCAGTGCTACCAAGGGTCCAGTGGCCTATGTTCCTATGTTTCTTACACAAGCTCTTTTGTCTTGTTCAGAAACTAAATAAAATTGTTGTTTACAAAACCACACCTACCAAACTTTTTCTAGACCAAAAACTCACAGGAGGAATTGATAAGGTGATCAATAAAGAATCAGATCGATGAGCAGAATCAATAATGGGATCGGTATCAATAAAATCCTATCAATGTCCATCCCTAATCCACACTGTTGGTTGATCTAATTTGGAGCTCCCCTTGTATTTTCCATGAATTTGTATCTTTTTTATCTTTTGTTTGTTGTTATCTTACAGTGATTCCCAGCTCCTGTAATGGCCACCTCAGGCTATGTTGGTGAGATCCAAACAGCAGCCCAATCCCAGGGCACTGGTGTTACTGCCACGCTGGGTCAACTTGAGACCAGCTCTACCCCTGCAACTGCCCCTCAGTTTCTATCTGAGATTCAGACTACCGTGGCTGCTCCCGTTGGCACACCCACAGGCCAAGCTACTCCAACTGAGCAAGCCACCTCCATCACCAGTCAGAAGCCTGGTAGTCCAGACCAGTCCACATCACAGGCCCAGCCGACACAGACACAGTATGTGACTGCAGAGATCCAGGATTCCCCTACACAGTCTGGAAATGCTCAAAGCACTCCTCAGTACATTGTTGTTACTGTCACAGGTAAAGCCTGAATATCACATATAATTTTTATATTTATAAAAGCGTAAACACATTTAATTTTATGTACAATCAGGGCCATTTCAATATGTGTCTTGCAATCCTATACACTGATCAGCAACAACATTATAAACCCTAATATGAGAAGTAAATAAAATTGAGCATCTAGTTACAATGCAATGTTCTGCTGGGAAACGTTTGGACCTGGCATTTGTGTTACATACTGTACATGTACCACCCACCTACACCAGACAAGGCAGCCCAATCCCATAGCAATGACCATCCATGATCGCAGCAGCATTATCCGGCAGGATGCAGCCTGACACAGGCACAATAACAGCTCAAACATGAAAAACAGCACAAGGTGTTATTTATGTATTTCTTTTTTTGTTTAATTTAATTATTTTGTGTGCACTTACAGCATACAATCACGAAGAAAGAACAGTAAAAGAAACAGTTCAAAAAGTGTGCAGGAAAGATCAAAGGACTTAGAAGGCAAACTTTGTACATAAGAACCACTATTTGGAAGTAAGTAAGAGTAAGTGCAATTGTTTAAATAATGGTTCTTAAAGCAGAGTTCCTCATCATTGTAGACACACAAGAACTTCGCTGATGGAACTTGTGCAAGTGTAATGTCATTGTTTTGTCTACAGTATAATTCTTGTTCTTATTTCTGAAAGTAATGAAGTTAGATTTCTTGACATTGAGTGATACCTTGTTTAAGTTAAACCAATATGATAAATGGATGAGTCCAGCATTTGCTTTAGCAATAAGGGAATTAAAATTCTTGTAAGTGACAAAGAGATTTCCATCATCAGTAAATGCTGTAGGTGACGATAAACTTGAAGCATCTAAGAAATCTAAGAAAATGCTTAAGGTGTATCCATTTTTCTATAGAGCAGCACACATTTTTGTTTGCTATGGCTCAGTAGGTAGAGCGGGTTGTCCATGGACCGAAGAGTCAGCGGTTCAATCCCCCGAGTGTGCCATATGCCGAAGTGTCCCTGAGCAAGGCACTGAACCCCCAGTTGCTCCCAGTGCAACTGGCATTGGTGTGTGAATGTGTGAGTGAATGGGTGGATGTGTCTCTGACTGTAAAAGCACTTTGAGTACCTTTGAGCAGGTAGAAAAGTGCTATATAAGAGCAAGACCATTTACATTTCTTCTCTCAGGTGTAAAAGAGCCATGTATGTACAGTATTTTTTCCTAAACCCATATTTATGTTTATTATTTATTATTATTAAATATTGTTAGTGTTTAGATGTTTTATGATTCACTGTATGCCAGCTTTTCAAGAATTTTAGAAAATCAGGCAGTACTGATATAGGATGATAGTTTAAGAATACAGATGAATCATCACATGTAAAGAGTGGAATAACCTTGGTAATTTTGAAGTCTTGAGGGATAGTACCTGATTGAAGGGACATGGAAAAAAATATTTTTCCAATAACTGAAGAAGCTACCCTTTTGATCAAAACAGTTGGAATTTTATCATGGCCTGGAGAAGTTTTTGAGATTCATAATAATGTCCAGTACTTCTGATGTAGAAGTAGTAGTAGTAGTCCCTTTGCAGGCTCAAATGCCTTTAGGGAACCATACGCCTTACTTATAAAATCAGTGGGAGAACGAAAAGGATTGCCAGTATGTTTTGCAAGACATAGTCCAACATTCACAAAGAAGTCATTAAATGTATTTGTTATTTGGGATGGCTCTTTACTTCACCCTCCTGAAATTCACCTGGGGATGGAGAAGTAGCATGTCTCATATGTCTCATAATGTTATTTGCGCAACTGTTAAATTGGTCACTATAATACTCCCGTTTAGCATTTCTAAGAAGATGGTTGTATTTGTTCGTAAATTATTTTTATGCAGCATAGTTTAAAAGGGTAGGACCCAATAGTAGGACTCAATATAGTCTACCCTGATGTAAATAAAATCAACAACATGCGCACATTTCTATATCATTTATTGTCAAATTTCAAGTGTTTTCAGTAATAGCCTATACTTTTAACATACCAAGAAGTCTGAACTTATCGAACTACAATTGATTTGATTGGCTTGGCTATTGATGACACTCCTGTTGTATTAAGATAAGTGGCGCATGCACGAATGAGTTATCTTTTTATTAACCATTTGAAGCCTAAATAGATCGCTGGCGATCCGTCAAAGCACGCTGATTTTGAATTACCGTAACTCACAGTTGTTTGCGCTCTTGACAATATTCAAAGTGCGGCTGAACACTGGGAGGTTGTGCTTTTGTCTGGAAGACCTTCGTGACATATGAAGGGTATAACTTCGTTTTTACCCACAAATTCCTCCAAACAACGCTCTCTCCCTGGGGCTACGCGATTGCGCTTGCTCCTCAACCTGGAGCATCTGGAGCCGACAGCATCTTAAATTAAGATGGACAATGAGCAATATCACGTGAGTCAAGATTTGTAGATACATTATTTAAAGACAAAAATAAATCCGGATTAAAAGACTTATTATAGACCTTTTCATCATTTTGAAGCTGTGATGAATGAAAATTAGACTAGCCATTACCAGTAGTGAGACTATAATATGAGACAATTCCCATGTCAGTATATAAACACTGGCCTTGTTTAGACATAAGAAATAGACAAATGGATACACAGTTTGCAAAACCTTGGATGACATTATCAGGGCTATTTTGCCGATCTCTCCTGGGTTGCACGAAAAGATGCAAGAAAAATCTAAATTACATCAATATTTGGTGTTACTACTAGAGATAACGATAACTTTTTTTAAACTGATACCGATAACCGCTAACTTTCTGCTTCCAAAGGCTGATACCTATAACATACCCGAATATGTACAAACAAAAGACTAATGTACAAACACTTTTGACTCTTTTTTTTTTTTTTCAGAATAAAAAACTATTAGCAAGCAAACATTTGCTATAAGATCAAGGTCAAACAAAACTATTTGATATTTCAAATGAACATCACAAAATAAAGGCCACTAGACTGAAATACTTTTGTATCAGGTTTAAAAGTAAATAAAATGAAAAAGTGCATTCCACAAGTTCTAAAAAATAAATAATGCACTGACACAAGTTAGAATCAACCATTTCTATGCTAGTTCTGTGCTATTTCTCCCTCCCTGTGGTATTTTCTTTATACATTTATTGCACTCAGCCAGCGAACTGACACTCTGACCCTGATATATCTGCCTCTTACATTCTCACTCGACGGCCTGACAGACTGTATCATTGTAGAAGCTTCAGCTCAAAAACAAGTTTTCTCTGTTTTCTTCAAGTGATCTCTGAAGGGCAGAGATTTTTGTTAATTTTTTTTGTTCATTCAGACAAATCAAATGTGTTGTTACACAATCGTTAATGGAAGTGTATAGGTGAATGACGACTGTGTTTATATACAGCTAGTATAGCAATCTCCCACACTTTTTAACAGTCATTGCAGCCCTCTGCATCCGAGGAAAACAAGAGATTCAGCGGCAGATATCGGGCTCTGTACACAGTGATATTAGTGAATTTATTAGTAAATATTAGCAGCCTTTTGAAAGAGCGGGGGTTTGACCGATCCATTTTTTAGGTCATCAAGAAACTGCAACGTTGTTTGCAATGTACATTGTCTGTATGATTATGAGGGAGGAAAAAACAGGCATGCAGCTCTCACAGCTGGAGGTCTGACCCAGGACTTTTGCCGATGTGAAAGCGCACCAAAGGCGAGTCGACCCAAGTCTGAAAATGCTGGGTTGGCCCGGGATTTTCGATGTGAAAGCAGTGAGAGTTGACAAGCTATTTTCCGACATGAGGGAGTAATGCATGTTTTCAGTCAGATGGTTGTTTTTCCAATTATACTGACGCCACTTGAACGCAGCATTCACTGCCCGCCATGCAAGTCTCATGTAGGGGAGGGAGCGCCTGATTAAAACGACTCACACCGCAGTGCTGACAAAAATATATATTATATGTTATCAGGCCAATAAGTCATGATAGCGCAATGATTTCATAATGTCCTGGTATCAGGCCGATAATTATCGTGCACCCCTAGTTACTATCCTTTGCATTCAAAGCAGCATCAGTTCTTATTGGTACAGTTGAGGGATTTTTTAGGATTGTAGTCCGGTATATGATCAACCAATTATACCAGTTCATAACAGGTGGTAAAGCTCATCAATATCACATGTAGTCATTAATTGAAACAGAAACAGCTGTGTAGGATTCTTAAAACTGGATGAGGAACACCTAAACTCTTCTACCAAGATGAGGTTGTAGAAGACAATTTCATGTCACAACAGCAAGGCACAAGGTAGTTATACAGCATCAGCAAGGTATCTCCCAAACAAATATTTCAAAGCAGACTGTTTTTTCAAAATGTGCTGTTCAAGCTCTTTTGAAAAAGCACAAAGACACGGGCAACATTGAGGATCATAGACGGAGTGCAGTGGTCGGCCAAGGAAACTTGGCCTAAAAGCCATAAAAAAATTCTCCTACATGAAAAAAAGACCAAGTGAGTCACTAGGTCTTTTTTTCATGTAGGAGAATTTTTTTATGGATGTTTTAACTATGCACAAAAACATCGGAACTGGGGTGCAGACAAATGGCAGGAGGTGCTGTGGACTGATGAGTCAAAATTTGAAGAAGCACGAGAAAGACGCCAAACATACAGTCAAGGTCATTCACTATCTTCAGTCTATGGACTAACAAGAAGAACTGGGAGTGATGGCATGGCCTCCACAGAGTCCTGATCTCAAAGGTTTATTCAGACAAGGAAGTTACATAAAAGATCAGAAGTGGATTGCAGGTTAAAAGAAAACTTGGGCCAGATGAGAGCAGGGGCTGTGAAGTGGCCTTGGATTTTGAATGACCTGGTGGCTTGGAGCTAGCTTGGAACTAAGCTAGAGGTAGCCTTGGCCTGCTGGTAGCCTGAATGCCTGGTAGAAGCCTGCACCTGGTGGTAGTCTGTTAACCTGAAGGGAGCCTGGGTTAGCTGGTGCCCTTGTGGAAGCCTAGGTCGGTTAGTATCCTAGAGGCCAGGTGGAAGCCTGTGCCTGGTGTTTCCCGAGAGGCCTGGAGGTAGCCTGTAGGCTTGCTGGAAGTCTGGGCCTAGGTGGTACCTTGAAGTCCAAGAGGTAGCCTGGGCCTGCTGGTAGCCTCGAGGCATAGTAGCAGCTTGAAGGCCAGGTGGTAGCCTGGAGGCCTGAAGGTATCCAAGCTGCAATAGCTAAGGCTAGTGTTTGGTCTAGTATCACCGACACACACAATATTAGGCAATGTTATGCCTGATCGGTCTATATTATAAATAGTGTAATAATCGTGTATATTATAAATAGTTTAAGTTTGTTTTCAATTTTTATTTACAAAATACTTAACAAAAATTAATAATATACTAATAAATTAGTTAGTATATGGCAAGATATTCAAATTCAAAATGGTTCTTGAATTTTAACTGTCTTAAACTCTTAACATAACTTACTGTTATATGCTCTTTTAAAACCACAAATTCAAGTCCATGGTGCGCGATACAGATTTTTATGTTGCTGTTATTCTCCTGTGTATCATTGTATAAAGTTCACCCAAATGATTTGATTTACCTGACAGTTATTTGCCAAAACATAATAATTTTCCAAAGAAACAAATCTAGATCAGCAATCCACCGCAAATATTTTGTGGGTGAGGGACATCGGGCTTCCTTCCAGGATACAATTTATTAGTGAAATTCTGATATTCATGTTAACACAGAATGTTACCAGCATATTGTTTGGGAAATGTTATTTCTTATATGACTCATATTGTTTAGGAGATTTCCTAAACAGTATCATTCCCCAGATATATGCATTGTTATATAGACAAGAGTAGCAATTACAAATATCATCAACTTCAAGAATTAAGAGAAAAATTATATCACTAATACTTGAAAGTACTTACATTTCCTCTTTGTATTTCAGAGGGTTCCCTTCACTCAAGTGACAGTGTGTCTGACTCCAGTCCCCCTCCAGCAGTGGTGCAGACAGGAGTTCCAACCCAGGTTGTTCAACAGACAGCTCAACAGGTAAAATACACACAAAAGCATAATATTAATTAATTTCAATTCACTTTTGTTTATTAACCATCAATAACAACACAAATTGTTTCGAGACGCTTAATGCACTTTAAATAGATGCAAAATGACCAATACAAGGCAAAACCCAACAGATAAATCACAGACTCTTATCATGCCCCAGGTGTGCTTTTTTGAGCATTAAAACATCCGGTGGGGACAATGTTCCTGACCTGGAGTATCCGGATGTATAAATTCATCAATAGACAGGACGAGATGTTAGGATCCCTTGTGCCGTGATCTGAGGCAAAACTCCAACTGGACAACCAACCAGCAGAACCACCCTGTTAACTTTCCTTTGTCCTACTCCAGAGTTGCCGAAAGCATTTAAGAGCCAGGAGGGATCCAAATGGATGCATTCGGCTAAAAACCATGTCTCTTTATTACTGTTAAGCTGTCATAATGGCAACATAACGTAACAAGCTAATCACTGTGCTAAATAGTCTCTGTTATATGCCAGTTAACACAGCTTAAATCAATGTCTAAATGCACCACAACATACACGAAATTATTCTTTTATTTTTATTTATTATACAAGTATATTTATTATACATTGTATCATAAACACAATAACAAGTAACTGCCTAATCGCAAATTTCTTTCTCATTGTGAGTAGTTTTAGTGCTGAATGAGCAACAGTATGGAGAACCAATCCTGACACAATAAAAAATAAATAAATAAATACCTGCCATAAATAATTAAATAAATAAATACCTAAATGTATGACATAAATGATGTGTATTAATTAATTCATTTATTTAGTTATTCATTTATTTAGTTATTGATGCACCACATGCACAACGAAATGTTATTCAGATGAGGGGGATGTCCACACTAGCTGAACGTTTTCTGATTGGTTGATCAATGAGTGCACGGATGCTGCACATGCCTTTTCACAGCCAGCCTGGTAGTTTGATTTGAAATATGGCACAGATACGGCAGGCTGTCGCCGAGGCTCTTAGCTGAAGTAACACTGTCAGTCAGGACTATTCACCCTTTGCAGTGGACCATGTCTGATAGCCTGTTGCATTCCCGGGTCATACCCGGCTCAACCGTCGACCCTTAGATATTTGGAGGAAGTCATACATCACTTGACGGTGTCTGTCTGCCACACGGTTGGATGTCCAGTATCTAGCGCTTGTGTCAGTGTACGACGCTAAGTTCCTCCGCCTCCTGGTTTGAAGTTGTGTGCATTGGCTTCCATAGACATAATAAAGAGTAGATGCCGCATTGACTGCTATCACTTGTAGGAGATGACGAGCTATGTGGCTGTATTCTTGGACCGGTCATCAGCTCCATTCACTCACCTGTTTAAAAGGAATTAATGTGACCAGAACTCACAGGATTCTCAAACGATTTTCCTGCCTTTTTCTTTGCTGGAAATGTCAGATATATGACTATCATACAGGTTGATTAGTTGTGTTGAGAACTAGTACTTTCATACTTTGCATGCAGACAATAGGCTTAACAGTAACAGAATATTTTGAATCCGTGTCCATGTACATTATGTTTGTAGTGTATCACATAACACACATGCATACAAAGAATATAATTGTATAAACTTGATTTCAAACAAGCATGGTCCATATCAACGCAGATAGTGTAATCACTATAACACACATATATATATATATATATACAGTATATATAACAAAGATATACTAGAAAGAATACGTGAAATACATCAGTAACATTAGGTTATTCACACCAATAAAGAGTCCAATGTATACAATAATATATAATGTATATATAGACTTGCAATGTTATCTGTAACAAACTGAAAAAAAATATGCACATTAATATGCAATATATGCATATAGGCTGCATATATGCTGCAGGGATGCAGTCAGGTGAAGACACCTCTTGAGGAAGACTGAAGACACCTCTTGAAATCTGCTTAAAATCTTGGTAATCCTGAGTATTTTTTCACTTAACTGTTGCTACTTGTGCTCACAATTGTCTACTTGCTCCACACAAGAGGCAATTTTAAATACAAAACTTAAAACGGGGAACATAGAGAATTGAAGTGATCAGAGCAGTCAGATAAA
Source organism: Mugil cephalus (assembly GCF_022458985.1). Taxonomy (NCBI): domain Eukaryota; kingdom Metazoa; phylum Chordata; class Actinopteri; order Mugiliformes; family Mugilidae; genus Mugil; species Mugil cephalus. The sequence goes on from NC_061789.1 coordinate 21,943,402, forward strand.
TACTAGCCCAGTGCTAGCCACCATCAGGCCCACCAGCAGCCAGCCCCCACCAGGCCCAGTGGCTGCTAGCCACCATCAGACCCACCAGCAGCCAGCCCCCACCAGGCCCAGTGGCTGCTAGCCACCACCAAGCCCCACCAACATCACATTCCTCTCCAGCCATGCATGAAAAGCCAAAAGGTGAAAGGCCAAAAATGGATGAGGAGTATGTCTCTGTGAGACCTCTACGGGAGCTACTTGATCAGCAAAAGCTCTTTTACAAGGATATGCTGGATCCACAGGAAAAGAACTTTAAAACCTTCCTCATGGTTGTCATGGATTCAACCAACAAACGAATAGATGATATTGTAAAAGATGTCTTGGAATACAAACATAGTATGGAGTACTCTCAGTCAGAGGTTGAGGAGCTAAAGAGTGCTCATACAGCCAATCTGAGCACTTTTAAATCCATCAACTCATACATTGGTGAATATCAAAGATCTCTTGAAGCTCTCACTTCCAAAATGGATTACATTGAAAACCAGACAAGGAGGAATAACATCCTCATCGACGGTATCAAAGGTGAGAAAACTGAAACCTGGCATGACACTGAAGGTAAAGCTAAGAAATTCCTTGCTGATCACTTTAAGATGGATCCTAAACTAATCGAAGTGGAAAGAGCGCACCGAAATGGCACCTTCCAACTAGATGGCAGACCTAGGACCATGACTGTCAAACTCCTTCGATTCAAAGACAAAGAAGAAATCATCAGGGCCAAGTGTCTGAAGGGCACAAAGTTCTTTATTAATGAGGACTTCTCTGAGAGGGTGCGCTCCAAAAGGAAGGAGCTACTGCCACGGCTTAAGAACAAAGAACATTACTTTCCTAAAGTGTGATCATCTGATTGTCCATGCTCCCTCATCCAAGCCTACCACAAGTAAGTCAACACCTAATGCTTGTGTATGAGTTTTCTATAGTCAATTCCAGGTTTATGACCTAGCAGCCTAAGTGCTGCTTGTTTTTTATTTTTTTGTCACATTATGAATGAGTTTCTAACTGATGTATATCTAAAAGACTTTTGTGCTGAGCATGTTTTCAACCCTTCTGATTTAGACAGAACTGATGGTCATACTCTACTGACTCTACTGATCCAGTTAAATTTACCAGCAATGTGTCTACCACTTGTGAAAATTATAACGTCCAACAATTTAAACGTTTATATGATGGTTTTTCAAATTCATCTTTTTCTGCTTGCCACTTGAATGCTCACAGTCTTCCTAAAAATTATGATTATTTATCTTCTCTCAATCATGAATTTTCTATTATTGCCCTGCCAGAGACATGGCTGACAGATTCAACAGAAATGTTATATGATATACCTTTATATAAAGCAGTTCACTGTTGCAGATCACGGAGAACTGGGGGTGGTGTGTCAATTTACGGTCATACCAGCCTACAGTTCTGTGTTAGAGAAGATTTGGTCCATGAATTGAAAAATATTGATGTTGAAGCCCTCTTCATAGAAATTATATTTTGTTCATTTTTCAGTGGCAGAAATGTTATCATTGGATGTGTTTATAGGCCTCCTGATACAGATTCAGGAAGTTTTAATGATATGCTTGGGTCAACATTAGAAAGGATAAATAGGGAAAGGAAACTCTGTTTTCTACTAGGGCACTTTAATCTTGATTTATTTGAATGTGAAATTCAGGCTTGGACTTCGGACTTTCTTAATATTTTGCTTTCCAGTTCTTTTTATCCTCTTATTAATAAGCCAACAAGAGTAACTAAATCATCTGCCACCCTAATTGACAACTCTGTGAATATTACAACTAAATCAGGCATCCTTTTCACTGATATCTCAGGTCATTTCCCCATTTTTAATTTTTCTCTCGCACTGAACGTCGATTTTTTAATGGGCAAAATACTGAAAGGTTTAAAAGGTTGATTGATGACATTTCTTGGAAAAATGTTTTAATTATATAGATGCTGAGTCTACTTATCAGACTTTTGTGTCAATTTTTAATTCAGCATTTCATCTATGTTTTCCACTGGTACAATCAAAAAAGAAACCTACTGAAATAAACAAAAAACCCTGGTATACAGTCGACCTCTATAAATCCTTAACAACCAAAAATAAGTTATACAAGCGGTTTCTAGCCAATCCTACACCTCTGAATTCAACAAAGTACAAAACATATAGAAACAAATATAATCATTTAATTTGGATAGCTAAAATAATATACTTTCTTAATAAATTTAAAGAACATTCCACTAATATTAAGTCTACTTGGAAGGTTATCAATCAACTTATGAACAAACAGAAGTACTCTACTTCTCGTCCTTCAGAAGAGTTCAATGCGGGTGGTGTAACACTTACTGATCCATATGTAATTTCTTGTGAATTTAATAATTTTTTTTTGCTCAAGTGGGTTCTTCTTTGTCAAAGAATATCAAACTTTGTAATAGAAGCCCATTGAATTACATAAAGGGTATCCCCCCCCCTCTCCTTTTTAAAGTTTGAAAATATGGACTCTGCAGAGGTGATGGAAATTATTGGCAAACTGAAACCATCTGTTCTAGGCCATGATGATATTTGTGCTTCCTTGATTAAATCTGTGTCTTCATCTATTGTAAAAACCATTAGTGTATATTTTTAATCTATCGTTGCAGATGGGATGTGTGCCAAAGGATCTAAAAATTGCTAAAGTTATCCCCCTTCATAAAACTGGGGATACAAGAATTTATAATTATCAACCTATTTCTATTTTACCATGTTTTTCAAACATTTTTGAAAAACTGGTACAAAAAAGAATGTTATCTCATCTAAACAAACACAGTATTTTACATAAGCACCAATATGGTTTCAGGGAAAATCACTATAAAGATATGGCCCTCTTACAGCTGATAGAAAAAATCTATACAGCGATAAGAAACAATAAATACGCTTTGGGTATTTTTTTAGATTTATCGAAAGCCTTTGATTCTGTTGATCACACTATTTTACTTTCCAAGTTACATTGTTATGGTTTCCATGATTATTCATATAGTTGGCTTGTCAATTATGTTTCAAATCGAGAACAATTTGTTTATGTTAATGGTTGTACTTCTTCCAGAGTCCAGTTAACGTATGGTGTCCCCCAGGGTTCCATACTTGTTCCGTTATTGTTCCTTGTTTACATTAATGACCTTGCTACTGTTTCTTCCACTATGCTACTAATACTTTTTGCTGATGATACTAATTTGATTTTGACTCACAGTCACTTGGAATCTTTAATTAGTGAAGCCAATTCTGGCATTTTTAAATTTTCTGAATGGTTCCAGCTAAATAAGTTGACATTAAATGTAAAAAAAAAAAAAAAAAATTTATCATATTTACTGGGAAAAAAAATATATATATTGTAAATCCAGTGCTAAGATCACTATTGGGGATAAGGCTATTACCCAGGTGCCGTCTACTTAATTTTTAGTATTAATTAAGGAGAGGTTATCATGGTCGGAACATACTAAACATGTCAATAACAAAGTATTGAAATCTATTGGTATCATCAGAAAAATTTGTAGTTTCATATCGCAGAATGCTTTAAATATACTGTAATATAGTTTGATTTATCCTCGTCTTAGTTATTGTAATATTGTCTGGGCCAGCACTTATCCTTCTAATTCACAGAAATTATTAATCACACAAAAGAAACTTGTTAGATTAACCACCTTTTCAAATGATTTGTCTCCATCTACCCCTCTGTTTAAGAAACTTCATATATCGTCAGTCTATGATATTAATTTATTGATAAATATATTCATCTTTCTCACTTGCTACCAAAATCTTTTTATGAATTCTTTACAGTTAACTCTCAGGTCCATTCTTACAACACAAGACATACTGATAAACTTCATCTTCCCTTTTGCCGTACTACACATACTCAGTTTTCTTTAGTGTATAGAGGCTCCTGAATTTGGAATTCTCAACTTCATGTAGTTAAATTATCTTTATCCCTCAATTTTAAGTTAAGACTGAAAGCTTACCTGATAAATCAAGACTCTTTTCCAGTATAGTGGTCTATGGATCATTGCCTCTTCATGTGCTCATACATGCAATTACAATTATTTTACATTTATACACAACCATGTTTTTATTTCAGATTTTTTGTGTGTGCTATAACATGATACTTGTATTGCTCTCCTTTTTGTTGTTATTTGTTTTCTCTCGTTGTTGTTGTTGATCTGTTTTTTGAAGTTTTGTATATTTTGGGGGGAGGTTTTTTAACCTCTCCCGCACGCATTATACTTATTTAATTTCTGTTTGTTTTTTTTTTGTAATTGTCTTTTCTTATGGTGCAAATAAATAAATACTAATTATATATATTCTATCTACAGCCCATCTTTCTTATTTTCTCTTATCTAATCAGTCTTATTTATTTTATGTAACCTAATAATCTTATATATCCTATCTTATCTATTCCTTGGTGAAAGGGTTTGAGCCCATTGAACCACTGAAAGAGGACAGTTTTGAACAGCATATTTCTTTTACTACTACTCTGTATGTAAGAGAGGTGAGTTTGGTGTGTCTCCTCAATGTGTTCCCAGAGCAAGAAAACATCCTCAGTGCCTCGGAGTTGAAATGTTGTCAGAGGACAGAGAGACGTGTCCACTGCAGACAGGGACACAGTGTCAACCTGTACTGCCACGTTGCCTAAATGACAGCATAGCATATTTACTCTGAACCAACAAAAAACATAATGTTATTGTATATGAAAGTAGGCTGAGTGAGTATGTGACATGAGAAATATTTTACTAGTTAGAGATGGATACAGTCGTTCTGTCTGTGCCACCCTGTATAAAATACTCCAGTCAATTCAGTTCATTTCAATTTTATATGCATAGCGTCAATCACAATACAAATTGTCTCAAGACACTTTACAAAAACTGGCCTAAAACCTCCAGAGCATACATGCAATACATGCTTTATACATTTTCATAGATTTAACTTTCATGGCATAACTTTTCTAACTAGCACTGAACACGAGTAAGCCCTAATTAGCTAGCCACGATTGAACAGATTATTACAGGATAGTAACTATTGAATCAACAACCAATAGAGATGTTCAGTCTTACTTGTGAAAAGTAATTCCTCATGTCCTGTTTTGTTCGGTCCTCTGATTTTCCAGGAGAAGCTGCACAGTGCTCCAGTCCAGTGCTTCAGTACCATAGTAGCAGCAGCTGGAGGCTGAGTTTAGACTGGTCCAAGGTGGCGGTGACGTTTCTCACATTGGAGGACTCAATGCTGTGTCTACTCTTTATTATGTCCATGAATGTGACTCCTACTCTTTATTACCAGCATGTCTGTATTAGCTCCTGCCTGCCGTTGCGGCGCCATTTGAAATCACTACATGGCTGGCTGTGAAAAGGCATGTGCAGTCGATCCATGCACTCATCAGTTGATCAACCAATCAGAGAACATTCAGCCAGTGTGGACAGCCCCCTCATCTGAATAACATTTCGTTGTACATGTGAAGTGGTGCATCAGTAAAACATAAATAAATATAAATACATAAACAACATAAATAAATAGCATTTATGTCATATATTTAGGTATTTATTTAATTAATTATTTCTGACATATATTTAGGTATTTATTTAATTATTTATGGCAGGTATTTATTTATTTTTTATTTTGTCAGAATTGGTCCTCCATGCAACAGCCTATAATAATAAAGACTTTACACTTGGAAAACGCTGGATTCTATCCCTGATAGAAAGTGATCGCTACACAAGAGAAATGTGTTTCTTGAGGGATCTCACCGCTCCATTTTTTCGTTTTATTGCTTTAACCTACATCTGCCATCTGGCAGGATGTTGGGAAATCCTTTCAAACGATTTCCACTTTTCCTGTCCCCAACTATTTTGAGAGATACCTGAAAGCATTACCTCGTGTTCTACTGAAACTCTAAGAACAACAAGTAAGCCTGCACTGTGAGAGCAAAGGCATCTATTGGGATGATATAGTACAATGGGGTCTTTACAACATGATGGAGCTAGACCTTTAAGGTTTTCTTTGTGGAGGAGGATTTGAAACTCTATTCTGGATTTTACATGTACAGTGGGTAAAATAAGTATTGTAAATTTTTCATAGTAAACATATTTCTAAAAGTGCTATTGCCATGACATTTTCACCAGGTGTTGGTAACAATCCAAATAATCCATATAAATGTAACCAAAATAAATAAATTCAGAAATTAAGTTATGTGTAATAATGTGATATGACACAGGGAAAAAGTATTGAACACACTTACTGATATTTATTTAATACTTTGTACAAAGGCCTTTATGGTAATGAAGCTTCAAGACGCCTCCTGTATGGAGAATCTAGTAGCAAGCGTTGCTCAGGTGTGATTTTGGCCCATTCTTCCACACAAACGGTCTTTAAATCTTGAAGGTTCCATGGGCCTCTTCTATGAACTCTGATTTTAGTTATTTCCATAGATTTTCGATTGGATTCAAGTGAAGTGATTGGCTGGGCCATTCTAGCAGCTTTATTTTCTGAAGCCAGTTGAGAGTTTCCTTGGCTCTGTGTTTGGGATCATTGTCTTTCTGAAATGTCCGCCCTTGTTTCATCTTCATCATTCTGGTAGATGGCAGCAGATTTTTCTCAAGAATGTCTCGGTACATTTTTCCATTCATCCTCCCTTCAGTTATATGAAGTTTTCCAGTACCATATGCAGAAAAACAGCCCCACACCATGATGTTCCCACCTCCAGACTGTTGGGTTGGTGTTTCTGGGGTAATGTGCAGTGCATTTTGACCTCTTTGGATGTTATGGCATCCAAAGAGTTCAGCTTTGCTCTCATCTGACCAGACTATGTTCTCCCAGTATTTTACAAGCCTGTCCAAATGTTGTGCAGCAAACACACTTTTTCTTCAGAGATGGAGTCTTGCATGGTGAGCGTGCATACAGGCCATGGCCGTTGAGTGCATTGCTTATTGTTTTCTTTGAAACAATTGTACCTGCTAATTCCAGGTCTTTCATGAAGCACTCCACACGTGGTCCTTGGCTCTTGGACAACTCTTCTGATAATTCTTTTCACTCCTCTGTCAGAAATCTTGCGAGGAACACCTGGTCGTGGCCAATTTATGGTCGAATGATGTTCTTTCCACTTCCAGATTATGGCCCTAACAGTCCTCACTGGAACTTTCAGAAGTTTAGAAATCCTTCTGTAACCAACGCCATCAGAATGTTTTGCAACTATAAGGTTAAGGAGGTCTTGAGAGAGTTATTTGCTTTTACCCATCATGAGATTTTGTTCCTTGTGTGACACCTTGGTAATGACACCTTTTTATAGGCCATCAGTTTGGACTAAACCAGCTGATCTTCATTGGCACTGACAAGAGGCAGGATGGCTTTCTGATCACTGGCTTTCCATGCCTTTTTCCACCTCCCTTTCTTCGTGTGTTCAATACTTTTTCACTCTGTTATTTTACATTATTACACATTACTTAATTACTTCTAAACTTATTTGTTTTGGTTTCTTTCTATGTATGAATTTACTTGAGTTGTTACTAACACCTGGTGAAAATTTCATGTCAATAGCACCTTTAGAAATATGTTTACTATGTGATGAGTTCAAAACTTATTTTACCCACTGTATTTTGACGATATTATGTAGATGAAAGAAGGCAGTCCTGGTCCCTTTTTTATCTGCGAATTATAGGACATTTTCTTGTCAAGTATTACACTAAAGTTTCTTACAATATTACTGGAGGCCAAGGTAATGCCATGAACTATCTTTAGAAACATCAAGTTTAAATACACAGGGATTTCAAACATTAAACTTCGCTTGGAGTGCAATTTTCTTTTTAGGGTTGCGAGGGTGAAGTGTGTTTGAAGATAATGTATTAGTATGATAATCTAATGAATGACAAATTCCTTTAAACCAGATAAATAGTTTTATTTGCAACTTTCAGGACAAGAAAAAAGACAATTGGCCAAAAGGGACTCCTTGAACAGCACTGGTCGTTGACTACATTCATTTGCTCCTGTGTTTCTAGGACAGAGATCTTCAACGTCCTGCGGTGTACAGGAGGCTTAGATTGACAGGTGTAGTGTGGCGCTCTGTATGAAACAGTACGCTGTTGAGACAGCGCCTGTATCACTGATTGAGTGAAGTGCTGACTGAAAGATAACGTCTTCTGCCACCATTTATCCTTTACTAAAATATGTTGGAGTCATGTTAATGTGTATATAAATAAATTTAAATTTTCTGGAAGGAAAATATATATAAATATAGGACATAGGAGGTCACAAAATCTTTGGTTGATTAGACAATTTTCATAATTTTATTTTTTTTAAGCATCCCCTCAAAATTAAATTAAATTTGTTTAAATGCACATTTACACAAATCCAACATACTTTAGTGAAGAGATGGATTCTGAAACTCGAAAATAAAGCCCGAAGTGGGCTTTACGCCGCCCACATTCAGATGCTCCAAATATGGGCATGGGGTCGTGTTGGGGCGCAGCTAAGGCAGCTTGAACGTTGAAACCCGCCCACCCAATTCTCCGTTACCTGGTTAGCTTAGGCTACCAAGTTAATCGCTGTCCGAGGTGCTAGCAGCCAGCTAACACGGTGGCCTCACTCCCGGTTTGATGCCATTTGTATAAAAAATTTGTAAAAAAAAATGTAATAAATAATATATTAAATACAGTCATGATTTACAGATTAATGTCTTTATCTCATCTCATCTTCTACTACCGCATCCTCACTAGCGTCGCGGGGGTTGCTGGAGCCTATCTCAGCTTTCATTAATTTCTTTAATTAAAAGATAGGTTAAGTTAGTTGTTGCAAGTTGGGTCACATTTCAATAAATTCTATTGCAAGCAAATAATCAAATACTATACCAATGCATACAAATAAATCATCAATCATAATAATTTTAATAGAAAAATTGACAAAGTCATGACAAAATCATCAACACTACAGTTAGCAAATCTGGTCTGTAATAATAATCGGTGATGTAGTGATGAATTGTTTTCTGAAAGTGTTCTCTGCCTAGATGAGAAGTCCTGATAGTCTAGTTCTTCATCTCATGTAGAACATCTGGATCACCTGAAAGGAATACTTTACACAGACAAATAGACATGTGAAATAATGTATATGTTACTGCACAGAATGTGTATGCGTACGATATATTATTATGAATATTCACATTTTGGTTGTGTCTAACTTCAGCTACTAACATATTACCTTGTTTCAACATTTAGCCTGAATGTTAATACCCGCCAACTCTGTGCTCCCGGGTTAACTCATGCTACTGAGCTAGACTAATTGCTATTTGAGGTGCTAGCAGTGTGTACTATCAGGGTGAAGTGGAATTAGTATGTGGTAACAGGGAGTTTTCTTTTTATCTTAATATAAAATCATGCAACAATATCAAAAATATTGAACAATTGAAGGGGCTCTTATTCTGAAATTCCACATCAGAATGCATTGAAATTTATTTGGTGACATCTTCGGGTGTGTACTATCAGGGTGAAGTGGAATTAGTCTGTGGAAACAATGAGTTTTTCCATTTTCACTTGCGATTGTTAGTCCTTATTTGTAAGCAATTTATTGAGAGATTTAAATTCATTCAACATCTACTATTCGGCAGCCTGTATGTACAACGCTTTTATTTTGACGGGCTGTTTTTTTTATATGTGGATACCATAATGCATCAATTAAGGACGAAGCACAAAAGAGCGTGGCGGCTGGCTTGACGGTGTTCTCCGAAGTGGCGGCTGGCTTTACCGCAGTGCTAGTGCAGTGTTTCCCAAATGCAATGGAAACTTTTGCACTGTACAGCGCTGAAGTTATTAAACTATATTTCTAGGCTATGTGAGCTTCTCCAGAATTAGTTGAATGCCAAATTCTTTCTAGCTTTAGGACTACCTGCTTTCAACTTGGCAATTGTGAATTATGCCAGGGAGCTAGTCTCCTCCTATTCATGACTGTGTTTTTCAGAGGGAGGATTAAATTAAATAACATTTCTTAGAACTGTCCTGTACTGAGTGTTTCTTCATCTCAACAGAGGTCTGTTCTTCAGGCCACCTCCCAGATAGCCAAGACTGAACCCAGCACACAGCTTAATGTCACCAATCTACAACCTGTTCATATCACCCAGGAGGTAAGACAATTCACAACCTCTAACAATGTAAAACATGCAAAATGTAATATATTGGTAACTCATCATGTCTGTGGTCCTGTCCCTTAGCACATAGGTGACCGGGTTAGTTAAAAACTGAAAGACTGCCAACTGTATCATGAGTCAGGACAGCCAGAATGCCTGCCCTTGGGAGCAGCAAACTAGTTCATTATCTCCCCATGTATGTCCTCCTGTTTTACCAGCTGTTGTGTCTCTCGTTGTGTGCATACTGAGGAAGCAATAGGAGTTGGTCGGGGACATAAAATAGGCTGTCGCCATAGAGTTGAAGGAACAATGAATATATAACTAAGTGTAACTTTAATTATTGAGAAGACACTATTCAAATTATAGGCGATAAAACATGTCCTTACAAGGTAGGTAGGTAGGTCTTAATTTTTTTTTTGTGTGTGTTCACAGGTCCAGCAGCATCTCACATCAGTGGCAGTGCAACATGTATACACCAATCAAGTGCAGTATGTGGAAGGAGGAGACACAAACTACACAACCAGCACCATGTTAGAATAACAGTCAATAATTTCCTAACATCCTAACAATCCTTTTTTTCTTCTTTACAGTCTTCTTTACTGATTTACCTTCAGTGTTCTTGCTTTCTAACACATTGTTACATGTCTCTTAACTAGTCGTTCCAGCACTTTCCCTTATGCTGACAACCCCCTGTTCACCCAGACCTCAGCTACACAATATTATGAAGGTCAGCCAACTTCAGGGTCACAGGCGTCCACCGCTGGTACACCTCTGACTGTCTCTGTGACTACCGGCACTACAGGGGGTGTGTCCATGTTTGTGGCCCAGCCCTCTAGTGCAGCGGGAGAAGGGACCACTGTGGTGACATCAGGTGGTACCAACAATGGGTCAGAGGATGGGGCAGCCACCAACAGTGGCACAGCAACCAACTATGTGATCCAGGGGGGTTACATGCTGGGCAGCAGCACCAGTGGAGGGACATCTGGCAACAGTCAGAACTACTCACACACTGCCCGCGCATCCCCAGCCACTGTGAGTATTACTGAGGGCGAGGAGAGTAGTGTGCCGTCGGCAGACAAAAAGGTATGCTGAGGCGCCAAGCGCTGGAACTTCTTCTTGTTTTGTTCTCATCTACACAACCCTTGGGAGGCTAACACTGATGACGTCATAGTTGAGTTTTGTGAAGTGGAAAATGCAATTAAAATTTGTGACTTACGGGCCAGAAAACAGTGCTGTAATATTTTGTATACTGATCACAATGAAACTTTTACCTCTTGAATGAAACATCAATGAAAACATAACCATGACCTCATCATTTTCATACCATTGCAGTGCATGTGGTGACAGGCATTTGTAATTACTTTGAAATGCCCCAACGCTTGACTTTTTGTGATAATGATAACCAAAATGTCATTGGCAGATATCCCATCACTATTCCAGGGCATCGATTCATTGCATACCAAAGTTGTACGCCACGGCACGCAAACAGATGTATCTACGTTTTCATTCCTGACTTGATGATGAAACTGTACAAATTGAGTGATTAGAAAAATGCACTAGCATGCTCTGTATAATAAGGAAAAAATGTGTGTAATGAGTTTGCTAATAAGCAATGTATTGTGTGCATGTATTTGTGTGTGCATTTGCTGGGGTATGTTTTCCTCTTTATATCCATTAGCTTCACTGATTGCACCAACTTTTTTTCCATCACCTGTGTGTCAGGTACAGTGGTTGCTGGACAACTACGAAACAGCTGAAGGAGTGAGTCTGCCACGTTCTACTCTTTACTGCCACTACCTGCTGCACTGCCAAGAGCAGAAACTAGAGCCCGTTAATGCTGCATCTTTCGGGAAACTCATTAGATCTGTTTTCATGGGCCTACGCACACGACGCCTGGGTACACGGTAAGATTGGATCACACACCCAAACTCTGGTACAGAAGACCTAATCAACATATGGGTCTTGACGAGCTAAGCTGATGGTCAGCTATGTGGTGGTGTCAGATCACATATGGCCTTTTGTGGCAATAGTTTTGTGGTCCTGCACCATTGCCACTAGTTGAACCCCTGTTACCAGCTTTTCTGCTAACTCGTTCTATTGAGTCTGAATGGTTGATAAGCTTAGTAAACCAGTGCAGGAGAAGAGAAAGAGATGTGACGAAAGTAAATAAGCAAAGGCAAGGGGGGGCACTTGTAGGAGGCTCTTCTTGTTTTACACCTAAACCCAATTTGAATATTAACATACATGTAGATATTTTCACAACAGTTTGCAGCCAGCAGCCCCTTTGCTGTAATTTGCAATTCTTGATTCAAACATATCCAGTGTGAGGAGATACAGTGGGACAAAAAAGTATTAAGTCAGCCACCAATTGTGCAAGTTCTCCCACTTAAAAATTGAAAATTACCGGCCTCTCTCATCTTTTTAAGTGGGAGAACTTGCACAATTGGTGACTGACTAAATACTTTTTTGCCCCACTTTATCACAGCTAGCTTTTGTTGTTAATAGTTCTCTGAAGTTGGTATGTACATACTGCACATAGACAAGTTAAAATCCTTCAAAAGACTCAGGAATGCCTTAGGAAAAATATCTTGACTAGGTAGTCAAATGTAAAAAGTGACCTCGCACAACTCGCTCAACAATGAAATGAAGATATTTTGGTGGTCAAATGGCACTGGTTCCGCATTTATCTGCATTATTAATTGTGAGGGTCAGTGGTCACTGTCACCTTACCAATAATGTATTTGTTTTAAGCGATGGCATTTTCCATGTTATATACATTTATCGCATTTATCGCATTCATCTGCAATATTAATTATGAGGGTCAGTGCCCACTGTCACCTTACCAATAATGTATTTAAATGATGGCATTTTACATGTTATATACACTAAAGGCCTTCAAAAAAACTTGTCATACAACCAATGTGGATGGTCCACCTAATTTGCCACATTTCCCACACATTTAAGTTCTCTTTCTCCCAACATAATACTATTGGGGAATTTTAATACCACTAATATGCTCACCAGAGACTTTTCATCTTGTTCGGATTGCCTCGGACTGCAGTAATTTCCCACTCACTCCAAGGGACACACATTAGACTATATTTGTTGCTTTTATGTGGCCTCACCTCACACGATTGCACCCCCGTTAATCTTCCCATTTCTGATCATGTGGTGATACTCTTCAATACCAAGCTAATCCTATTCCTCACATCTAGCCTCATTGTATAGTGTTAAAAATATCGACTTATCTTCTTTTACCATTGAAATCAATCAGTTTCACTGAGCACTTGTCCTCTAACAATCTCACGCAAAAACTGGACTTGTTGTGCACAAGCAAATGTACCATAACCATCTGCATTATAAGGATGTTATCTCCACAACAAAAAAAAGGTACTACTCTGATTTGATATGGTGAGGCAAAGGGAACCCCAAAGTCCTTTTCTCCAAGGTCAATAGGATTTCACGTCCACCAGATACTCTACCAACTTACCTCTACTCAACTGCTCATTGCAACAAATGTCATTTTAATGACTGGATGACTGAGAACCTTCACAGACAATAATTTCATGACTTTTTTTAGATCTAAAATTGTCACTGTTCACCAGCAATGGAACTCCTCATCTTGCCCATCTTTCTCTACCCCCCCGGCCCTCTCTACATTTCTCCCTGATGTCTGGCCGTTTTCCATCATCTCTCAAAACCGCTGCAATTACACCTCTAGTCAAAAAACCTGGTGGTGACCCCAGTAACCGAAATAACTTTCGTCTCATCTCAAACTTGCCATTTCTATCAAAAATACTAGAAAAAACAGTGGCAACTCAGATATATGCATATTTATGTACTTCCAAGCATTTTCAACAGTTCCTGTCTGTTTTTTGCCCATTCTACAGCACAGAAATAGATCCCTAATAACCTCCTCATAGCAGCTGACTCTCAACTTTTAACTATTCTTTGTCCTTAACAAAAGTGCAGCCTTCGACACCATCTCCAGAACATCCTTCTTGAACACCTTGGTTGTGTTGGCATCACAGGCACCTGTCTCAAATGGTTCACATCTTATTTCTCCCACTACCGTGAATTTGTCCAGCTGAATAAGATCTCACCCTTAACCTATCACCACAGGAGTCCCCCAGGGCTCTGTCCTGGGTCCACTACTGTTCATCGTTTACCTTCTTCAACTTGACCATATGTTCTGTAAACATAAGCTACAATTTTATTCTTTATTTGTCCACGAAGTTGACCTCTACTATTCCACCCCTGCCCTTTCCGCATGTCTAACAAAAATGAAATCCTGGTTCTCCTGCAACTTCCCACAAATGAACAGCAGTAAAACTGAGGTCCTCCTCGTCGGTTCTAAGTCCACTCTGGCCAACAGTTTCTTATTGACATTAAAAACTCCACTGTACTTCCTTTGCCTCAGGTTAAGAGTCTGGGTTTCATCTTCGACAGCTCTGTATCTCTGGAAACCCACGACAATGTGACTTTACTTTCATCTCCTCAACATCAAAAGACTAGTCCACGCCCTTTTCACCTCACACATCGACTGCCGCAGCTCTGTTCTTTTTGGTTTACCGTCCAAGAGTCTCCACAAAACTTCAACTGGTTCAAAACACTGCAGCCCATATCATCACATAATCCCCTCCATGGGCTACATCACAGTTCTTAGCATCTTTACTGGCTTCAAATAAAATCCCGCATTGAGTGCAAGATCCTGCTACCTACCGCCAAGGCCCTTCACAACCAAGCTTCATCATATTTATCTGAACTTCTCGAATTATACAGGCCCTCACATACTCTCAGATACTTGCACCTCCTACCCGACTGTCCATCATGGGTTTGAGAGCATTAAGTCGCTCATCTTCACACCTTTGGAACATTTTCCCACCTGACATTCAAAACATAGACTCCCTGACATATTTCAAATCCAAAGTCAAGACACATCTTTTTAAAAATGGCTTATTCCACCTAACCTACTCTTTATGTTTTTTGTAAGGTGACCTTGAATTTTTGAAAGATGTCCACAAATACAGTGTATGATGATAATAATAATAATAATAATAATAATAATAATAATAATAATAATAATAATAATAACCACAAGTTCGAAATTCGACCACACGTTTCTTTTTGGTAACATGTAATAAATGTAACATCATGGAAGGAATAGCCAAAGGGTGCCCAGAGAGAAGCGCAGAGATTGTCTCCCACAGTCCTCATTTGTACACATCATCGTATAAAGCTGTCTGTATGAGAATATAAGTTAGTAAACACCCATGCAAAGCATCCAGGGAGGGAGGTTTTTTTAGGGACATCTATAGAGTTCTCAGGACTTTTTACTTCAGTGTAACTTCGTTACACATAAAAGAAAACACTCATAAAAAACACAAGAAAGATAAAAAGAAAAATGAGATCAAATTAAAGAAAAACAAAAACTGTAATCAAAAAATTTACAGAATTAGCATTATATACAAGTTGGCAAAAACAGTGTCCGAGGTCTTTGGCCGTTTGACCAGTTGCATAGCAACAGCGGCATACTGTATATCGTGTTGAATGGTGTCTCCTTGTACTTGTACTTGTGAGGGAGGGATGTAAATTCAAATGGAGCATGTCCACCCGTAGAGTCTGAATTCGGGCACAGACATACTATGGTCCTATGAACCAGATCTCCAAAGCACTACACTCCCTGTGGAGTGTAGTCCATCAATTCTGCTGCCGAAGACCTTACGATCCCCTTGAGGACAGACAGCACCGCCAACCCGAAGCTCCTTCTCCGCTTCTCCACAGCCAACCAGCCTGGCATCCCCAGGACTGGTTTAGCGGGAATCTCAGCCTGGCATCCAAAGCACTTAGGACTCAGTCCAGGCAGCCCAGGGAACATGGACAACGCTAGCAGTTGATAGCAGGAACACACCACCGGACACAATGGCCGCTCCGCCAAATGCCACAGCCAAAAAACTAAAAGTTCAGAGAAAAACAAAATAAAAACAAGTCAGACAAAAAACAACTATTAACACACTAAGGTTATTCTTCACGGAGCTACTGGTGACATGCAGCAACTCTTTCAGGCGCATTTTTCAAAAAAATAAAAATAAATTGTTATTAAATATTAATAAAATTTTAATCAAGGAACCTTTCTTGATAATATACATTTGGCTATTTTGTTTTGTGAAATGGACATTATATTTTTATGCCAATAACTTAAGACTCCATAAGTTCTTTCGTCTTGGTCCCTCGTACTTTCTCCTGTATTGATCAGATATGTGTGAGAAATTAGAAAGGATGTGTCCAATTTTTTGTAAAACCATATTTTATCTATTCTTGATAGCGGTAACTCTAAATACCACTATTATGGGCTGAGAATCAAGGCAGGCTCGTCTCTTCTCCGTTTGATGGAAGACCAACAACACCTTGCCATGAGGCAACAACCATTCTCACAGAAACAGAGGTATTCAAAAAAACACATTGCACATTGTGTCTGTCATTACACCATGTAATCATATCTGTATTTCACATTTCTCAGTCTATATCTATTTCATTCATACAGCCGTTTGTTTTTCCTCTGTTTCTGACACTACATATGTTATTTTTTAACCCTCTCATGGCTCCATGCTAGCCTTATGGCCATACTGAGTTGCCATTTCATTTTACATTGCCTTTGCAAGTCTAAGCCTAGACTTCAATATTTGAGGTTCCTTTGCCCCATTCTCATCAGGTTAAAGCCTGTCCATAAAGTGGAGGGAATGACCAATGGCACAGCAGCTGGAGCAGGACAGCAGCAGCAACATCAGCAGGGGTCAGGTCATGTGGACATCAGCAGCCAGGTCCAGCAGTACCAGCAGTTCTTAGGTGAGGCCCTTTTTAGTGAACAAATATTGGTGTATATGATGGTTTCATTTTCAAAATATAATGTACATTCAGCATTCCTTTTCAAAAATTGAAAATATATATTTCCAATAATCATATCATACTTTAATTAGCCATTAGGATATTACTATTTCTTATGTAGACCCTATATCAACACACTCAATGCTATTAACATTTAATGCTGATTACGCTATGTATAATATTACACCAATGTAATTTATTTTAGCCATTGTTCATGTGTCTTGTGTTTAGATGCTTCTAGATCCCTCCCAGAGTTCCCAGACATCAACCTTGACAGCAGGTCTCTGCCGGAAGGCATTGAGATGGAGCACATAAAAAGTTTTCAGCTGCTGTACAGGGAAAACTGTGAGGTAACCAATTGGCGGGCTGGCACTGAATATTTGCAAGTTTCACTTTTCTATATAGTGGTCAAGGAGTCAGTGGAGGACTACTATGAATGAATTTTGACCAACTGTAACCTATAGATGGCACCACACTAACTTTAAGTTCACTGGAAAACTGAAAATCATATGAGATCCATTTTCAAGTTCTTACAAACACACAGCCTACATCAAAAGTTCACTTTTTGATTGTCCCATGAGAATCTTCATGTCCTCAGAAATTCAGCATTAGATATTTTCTCCATGTTCTTTTAGGCCATACTGGACGTGATCGTTAACCTGCAGTTTACCCTGGTGGAGACTTTGTGGAAGACATTCTGGAGGTACAGCCAAAGTCAGGCTGGAGATGCCACGTTGGCTGTGTGAGTGGTTAGGTTCTTTGGACATTAATTCAAGACTGAGATTTTGTTCTAACATAATAATGAAACAATTATCCTGTTGCAGTAGCAGTACTATTTCCATACAAAGTATGCGTGTCTTGGCAGTCATGATGAGTCAGAGAAGCGTCTCCCAAAATCCTGCCTGGTGTTGCTGTGCAAGTATGAGCCCGTGCTGCGCTGGAGTCGAGACTGTGACAACAGCCTCTACCAAGGCCTGGTGGAGATCCTTATCCCAGATGTCCTTAGACCCATCCCTAGTAAGACTGTACAAGACGTATGATCTCAAAGTAAAGCAAGATGAATGAAATACAATTACAGTGGACATAAGTCATGTTTATCAATATATAAAATGTACTCTTATACAAAGAAATGAATGATCATACCTGAGAACACAGAACACCTCTACATGTCAAATAATTAACATATAAGAAGTCAAACTTTTAATTGAACCACTTTCAAACACTGACACACAGTTTCAACACATTGAAATATATTCGAACAATCTGCATGGCTAAAAATTACTTTTCCAGCAAAGACTTATAGGTATATTGAAAAGGTGTTTGATAATCCTTTGTCAATTACTACCAGGTGCCTTAACTCAAGCCATCCGCAATTTTGCCAAGAGCCTGGAGAGCTGGCTAACAAATGCCATGATGAACATCCCGGAGGAAATGGTCCGCATCAAGGTACAATTTCTTGCAATTGAGCTCAGTATATATTATAAGTGTTTTTTAAGTGGTATGTACAGTGGTGTGAAAACCTAATTTCTTGTTTTTACATGTTTGTCACACTTAAATGTTTCAGACCCCAGACCATCACTCTACCGCTACCCTATTTTACTGTTGGTATGATGTTCTTTTTCTGAAATGCTGTGCCAAATGTAATGGGGCACACACCTTCCAAAAAGTTCAGCTTTTGTTTCGTCAGTCCACAGAATATTTTCCCAAAATTCTTGGGGGATCATCAAAATGTTTTTTGCCAAAACGAAGACAAGCCTTTACGTTGTTTTTGCTCAGCAGTGGTTTTCGTCTTGGAGTCATGTAGGTCATTTTTGCCCAGTTTCTTTTTTATGGTGGCGTCATCAACACTGACCTTAAATGAGGCAAGTGAGGCCTGCAGTTCTTTGAATGTGTTGGGGTAATTTTGGTCAGCCAGCCAGTCAGTCACCACTGTTCCATGTTTTCACTTACGCCATTTGTGGATAATGACTCTCACTGTGCCAGCTGGGATAGGCTCCAGAAACCCCCGGGACCCTAGTGAGGATTAAGCGCTATGGAAGATGAGATGAGACTCTCACTGTGGTTGACTAAGAAATGGCTTTATAACCTTTTCCAGACTGATCGATCTGAATTACTTTCTTTCCTATTTGTTCTTGAATTTCTTTGGATCTGAGCATGATGTCTATCTTTTGAGGATCTTTTAGTCTACTTCACATTGTCAGGCAGGTCCTATTTAAGTGATTTCTTCATTGAGAACAGCTGTGGCAATAATTAGGCCTTGGTGTGGCCAGATAAATTCTACACAGTTAATTTCTGTTTTAACAGGAGAGGCAAACACTTTCACACACAAGGCCATGTAGGTTTGATTTTTTTTTTCACTTAATGAAACCTTTGTTTAAAAACTGCGTTTTGGGTTTACTTGTGTTATCTTTGGCTTATAGTTAAATTTGTTTGATGATCTGAAATGTTATTTGTGACAAACATGCAAAAAAGAAATCACTAAGGGTCCAAACACATTTTCACACCACTTCATACTATGGTGACAGAAGTATACCGTAAGAGAGTAAAGACTACAGAGTGAGACTTTTGCTACTGCTATTCATGAGAGAATGGTTGGGAGAAGACTGAGGAATAATATACTACAAATAATGGGTTGATGAGTTACAGGTGTGCAGATGGCAGACCATGCTTGTGACTGCTATTAACAGAAAAACTGGGTAGCACTAAATCTCATCCTACTCAGCACAAAACATTGGTAACATCAAGCCTTTTGGGGACATACTGTATGTATGCTTGTTTGCTCTCACGAGAAAGTATTTATGTGACTGACCCATAATCTTCTTACTTGTCTTTTCACAGGCAACGTCAGCCAATGCATTTGCTCAGACACTGCGTCGCTACACCAGCCTGAACCACCTAGCCCAGGCTGCCCGCGCTGTCCTCCAGAACACAGCTCAGATCAGCCAGATGTTGTCCGACCTGAACCGCGTTGACTTTGCTAACGTCCAGGTTAGTTTTGTCTTTTAATATTATCCTCTCGCAACATTCATGTGACATCTAATGCATAGGTCTTCAGCAGGAGGTCCGAGACCCCTAGGGGGTCAACAGAGGTACAGCAGGGGGGTCGCAAAATCTTTGGTAGATTTGACATTTTTTATATATTTTTTAAATTTTGCCCCACAGTTTACCCCTACAAATTTCAATTTCTTTAAATACTATACTAACATGTATCCAACATATTTTATGGGATAAATGGAGGCAGAAGACGTTATCTTTCAGTCAGCACTCAATCTGCGATACAGGAGCTGTCTTGACAAGGCACCGTTTCATACAGAGTGCCACACTAGCTGACTGAAAGAAAAAAAAAAAAAATGTGTGTGTGTGTATATATATATATATATATATAAACACACACACACACACACGCATGCATGTAAGGTAAAAGATAAGTAAAAAATTGGAACCTGTGTATAATTTATCATAGCTTAATAAAGAATGCAGAATTATAAAAATAATGTGTATTTATAAATGGCACTTGGCAGAGTTTAATATGGAAGTAGTAGTTAACCTCTCCATCAATTTGGGGCTCCTTGGTTTGAAAAACATTGAAGATTCCTGAGATAATGGATTAGTTGAATCTTGCATTGATTTTAATGGTGTTAATATTCAACCATTTTTTTCATGTGTTGCATGTTTAGCCAGTGTGAAGTTTTTTTGTTTGTTTTTTTTTGTTTTGTTTTTTTGTCCAGATAGCCTTCTTGATCTTGTTGTCCTTCAGGACATTCTGTTAGAAAAACACAGAACATTACCCTTGTATTAACTAATTACTAACTAATCCAAGATACAACTGCCCACTACTTTGCCCATTTTCAGGAACAGGCTTCATGGGTGTGCCGCTGCGAAGATCGTGTTGTCCAGCAGTTGGAGCAGGACTTCAAACTGACCCTTCAGCAACAGAACTCATTGGAACAGTGGGCTGCTTGGCTTGATAATGTGGTCTCCCAGGTCCTAAAGCCATACCAGGAAAGCCCTGCCTTTCCTAAGGCCGCAAAGCTCTTCCTTCTGAAGTGGTCCTTTTACAGGTATGATAGGGGAGCTGTTAAGGTCAACCATTAGGGTCAGGGGTCATAAGAAATGGAAGAATGAAACTGGAATTGTTGTTGGAATTGTTTGTCAGTTGTCTTCCATTATTATTGTAATCTATAGCTCCATGGTGATAAGAGACCTGACCCTGCGGAGTGCAGCCAGTTTTGGATCCTTTCACCTGATCCGTTTGCTTTATGACGAGTATATGTACTACCTTATAGAGCACAGAGTGGCACTGGCTAAAGGAGAGACCCCCATTGCTGTTATGGGAGAGGTACCAAACACACACATACAACACAGATAACTGCATATAATAATCTAAGCAATATTTACATTACTAACCCATTCCCCTCTTGTCATTAGTTTGCCAGTCTAGGACGGGGTCTGAACCAAGTAGATCCTGACAAAGGTCTGCACTTTTTTTCTACTTTATTTCACACTAACTGCAGTCATGTTTCAGGTGTTGTTTGTTACCTTCTCTATTACGTTTGTCTGCAGAGGAGGAAGAGGAAGAGGAAGAGGAGAGTGATGAAGAAGGCCAGGAGCTGTCCCTTCCTTCAGATGGGGCTGTGCTAGGAGAGGAGTCACTTGAACCACCTGCCAAGCTGGCAAGAACTGACCAGAGAGTCCTCTTCTCCTCTGGGTCAGGTGATAATTAATCACTGGGCTGATTATATAATTGTACACAAACAAACAGATGTACAAAGAACATTAATTTATACACCACATGTGTACATACTGTAGATTTTGTGAAACAATCCGTAACTGCTGCTGCCTGGATGGCACAATCAATTTTGGCACCATTGATTAAATTAATAGGGTGTGGCTTGAGAAGCATAATGTTTCATGTTTCTCTTCACATTAAGAGAAGCATAGAACATTTAAATCCTTGGATGAATCTGGAAAAAATAAGTAAAACTAGGCATGTTTTATGTGTGTCATTGCATTACACCCTGTACCCTTGCTGTCTTCTTTCTGATAAACTTATGCTCCCCATACATCCTCCTAAAACTGTAATTCCTGGAACATCTGGAATATTTTAAATACCAGTCTGATAGTGAATTAACAGCAGATTCAACAGCAGGAGGCTGCAAAATAAACTTAACTGGTAAATGGTTAATTTAATTGCTACTAATATGTTAAATGTTATGGTGAAACAGAAGGCATGAGATGTTTGTGACAGCAGGCAGATGGGATTTCAGGTGGGTTTGTCTAGTGTGTGTGTGCCTGTCTGCTTTCTTGTTTCTGAAAGCTCATTGAACATGCTTTTCGTGTTTGTTTGATTGTGAGCCATGTCAAGTGTTGACTGTTGTAGATATTTTCTAAGGCATTACATTTTAATTTGGGAGGCCTATTTATATTTTCAGTTTCTTCTTTTATTCGGATGTAAAGGAAATGTTCTTGTGTTCTGAAGAGTGCCTGTTGCAGCTGTTACACACACTTGTAAAGATAAATCTATGACTGTGGAATAGGGACTCCCATTAATTGCTGCAAAAAACATCTTTCCTTCTTAAACATGTGATTCTATGAGAGAGGTACTGTAGACATCACATTTTATGTTCAAAATGCTTAAATGTTATACATATAGTAAGTTCCTAAGTTTCTCTGTGGCCTCATATTCCTTTGCCTCATTTATATATATTTTTCCATGTCTGTGGCAAGCTTTTGTGGCAATTTGCTCTGATCACAAATCATTAATTTTAAATGTTGTTTTTTTTTTCTCTGTTTTGAGGACTGTGCCTGAATAAGAATGGTGATATTATCATATTCTACTGTATATTTGTTTTGTTTTGTTTGTTTTGTTGTGCAGTGTATGGTGATGTGTTGTCACATATTATAAGCAGAATTTGTGTGCTATATTGATTTGAGATTCTCCATCCAGTTGTCAATTCTATATCATGTCTGATGATTTGTCCACAAACAGGCTAAGGCCCTGCCTCTTTGCACATGTTGAATATTGTCTTTTAAATGTTCAGTTATTTGAAATGTTTTTAATTTTCTCTGAATCTTAGTTGCATTTTTAATGGTGAGGTGGAGGTGTCTGATTTTATTCATATACCTCGTACCACCAAGTGTTTAGAAAATTTGATGAGAGCAGTCCTCCACCAACATTAATTTCCTTCATCTCAATGCATTTCTGCCCCTCTGCCAATGGCTTAGTTTTGTTTCAAACATCCATGTTCTTAAACACCGTTCATTGAGACAGGTTGTCGTAAACGTGTCCCTTTTTTAAAAGTTTTTTTTTTTTAATGCAGTCTTAAAATTGCTGCCACACCTGTTTTAACAGGTATTGCCAGCCCTAAACCAGCACATTATCTTTTATATTGAGTCTAAAGCTACCACTAATGAGTAGATATCATTCCAGTCTTTTAATTTTCTAGAGCAGAGAAAATGGCCATTGTTTACCCAATCATTTTATAGTGCACAATCTTTCATGTATAAACGGAGAAGAAAGAGGCAGTGTTTTATGACTTTTGTTTTGCTAATCAGTAGGATTGTGCCTTTGGAGGTGGTAGAATGCAATTAAAATGTTTTAATTTTAAACAAATACATTAAAGAATTTTTGAATTGCATTTGCATCCCTGCTTGTATTTTACAGTTGCAAGAAAAAGTATGTGAACCCCTTAGAATTACATCATCTAAGTCACAACGACAAACAAGGAACACAGTCCGCTTAAAGTAATACCGCACAATATGTGTGTTTGTGTGTCTGTATGTGTGTGTACATATAGACACACACTCACTGGCCACTTTATTAGGTACACCTGATCTATTGCTTGTTAACACAAATAGCTAATCAGCCAATCACATGGCTGCAATTCAATGCATTTAGGCATGTAGAGGTGATCAAGACAACTTGCTGAAGTTCAAAACAAGCATCAGAATGGAGGAAGAAGAAAGGGGATTTTGACTTTGAACGTGGTATGGTTGTTGGTGCCAGATGGGCTGGTCTGAGTGTTTCAAAAACTGCTGATTTACTGGGATTTTCAAACACAACCTTCTCCAGGGTTTACAGAGAATGGTCCAAAAAAGAGTGAGCGGCAGTTGTGTGGATGAAAATGCCTTGTTGATGTGAGAGGTCAGGGGTGAATGGACAGACTGGTTGGAGATGATAGAAAGGCAACAGTAACTCAATAATCACTCATTACAACTAAGGAATGTAGAATACCATCTCTGAACAGACAACACTCCCAACCTTGAAGAAGATGGGCTACAGCAGCAGAAGACCACACCGGGGGTCACACCAGTCAGCTAAGAACAGGAAACTGAGACTATAGTTGCACATCACAACATTAAAGCACGGATCCATCCTGCCTTGTATTAATGGTTCAGGCTGGTGGTGGTGATGTAATGGTGTGGGGGATATTTTCTTGGCACACTCTGGGCCCCTTAGTACAAATCAATAGCGTAGCCACGGGTGTGCATGGGTGTGCCGGTGCCACCCAAAGAAGCAGCTGGCACACCCAAAAAATTTTATTTGATATTCTGATATCACTACCTGTTACAAGTTGCTCTGTGGAGAGCCTGCTTTCAGTTGTAAACAGGATTAAATTCACCAGCACAGCTACAATGCTCACAGAGAGACTAAATAGCATGCCGTTGCTCATGTTTGAAAAAGAGCTTGTGGAAAAACTGGACTCTGATGAAATTAAAAATCCCTTCAAGGCCAAACCATGCCGTCTTGCCCTTTAAATTGAGAGCTGCGCAGTGCGCACAGGTAAGCAGCAATATTGTGGTGTCCTTTACTCTGCCGTTAAGTCCAGTAGTTGTGTTCAGATGGTTAAATAGCATTGTTGATCTTGCATAATGTGGATAAGTTATGGCTCTGTGAGAGTGCATGAGTGTGTTATATTTCACTATGTTCATCTCACTGGGCACGCAATGACTGTGTGTGTGTTGTTTTTTTGAGAACACAATGTGTGCTTTTTGTATTACTTTATTATTTATTTATTTGAGAGCACGTCACGTGTCACGTCTGTTTAAAATAAATTTGGCACACCCAGTATTTGCTGGTGCACACACAATGTCTTTTTTCTGGCTTCACCAGTGGTAGAAATTGAGCATGGTTTAAATGCACAGTCTACCTGAGTATTGTTGCTGACCATGTCCATTCCTTTATGACCGCAGTGTAGTGATGGCTACTTCCAGCAGGATAATGCACCATGTCACAAAGATAATATCATCTTAAACTAGTTTCTTAAACATGATAATGAGTTCACTGTACTCCAATGGCCTCCACAGTCACCAGATCGCAATCCAATATTTCACCTTTGGGAAGTTGACATGATATGATTGACATCATAGATCTGCAGCCGACAGATCTGCAGGATGCTATCATGCCAATATGGACCTAAATCTCTGAGGAATGTTTCCAACAACTTGTTGAAAGTATACCACGAAGAATTAGGGCAGTTCTGAAGGCAAAAGGGGGTACAACCTTTTACTAGCAAGGTGTACCTAAGAAAATGGCTAGTGAGTGTTTATGTATGTAGTCTATTCATTTCTGCTCGCTTCTGCAGTCTGCTCATTCTATATGTATAAATGTCCAAGTCAAGAAAATATGTTCATATGTGAAAAAAAAGAGAGAGAGAGAGAGTAAAAAGAGATCAGTGCAGATCTTCAAGGCTCATCTGCTTCTGGAAGGAGACACACTTTTGTCCAGGTCGCTAGCATCCTTGTCCTGATGCGGATCTGCCGTCCTCCTTTATCAGCCTCCACGACCCTTCCAGTAAGCCAGGGCTCCAGACTGCCCCTAAATGGTTGCATTTTGGCCCTAAAATCTGACCCAGTTTACTCGCTCATGAGAGACTGGTAAATTTCACGATTTTTGAAAAATAATTATTGTATATTTTTTGTTGCTGACAAACTTCTGTTCCACACTTCAGCTCACTAGTTAGCGGTAATGCCCCAAGTGAATTGCCATTAACTCCAAAAGAAGCGGACGGACCAACGAGTTCTTTTGTTTTCCAGCTATTTTACTGCAGGTTTAGACCAACACCACCACCCCAGAACTACATTGTAGCTCTTAGTTAAGTTATACTCCTGCAACATGTCAGTGCAGAGCCTACACCAGCAAGCATTTATACCTGTGTACTGGAGTGTTGGCACCTTTTTTCCTATCCAGCTCTATTTCCTTGTGTATTTGAAACAAAAGTGTGTGGAACTGAACAGCTCAGTCTAAGTTAATGAATGCTGTTTCTGTTTCCTGCACATCCATTACAGTTTGTTTTGGATCAGCAGACAGAAAGCATCCAAGCACATCACCTACTCATAGGCAATGAACAGACTATATATTATATACTCATATTTTTATTAAAGTTTAATCATTGCTTATGTACATGTAAGTCATCAGATAACTGAGTATACAAATACATTGAATACTCATTTGTCTTACAATGACACACAAATCTTCATGTTGATCTATACTGTAACAGTGCTGCCCATGCACTTATATACATTTATATATGCATTTATATACATACAAATGTATGCATCTGTATTATCTATAATATCAATCCCTTTTGAAGTATACTTAGAGCAACATGTAAGAGGAGCCAAAATCCTTGTATGGGTCTGCACACATGGCCAAATAAAGTTGATTCAGATTCTTCCTATACATTTTTTTTTTTCAATTGTGGTCATGGAATTGGATCCATGACCACAATAAATAAATAAATAAATAAATTTTAAAAAAAACAGTCTTTATTTATCATAAGAAATGTAAACCATTTACCATTTACATACAACACACAAACACACTAACCATTTACTGGTTTTAGGGAAACTGATAAACATTATAAGGGCTGTATTTAACCTCCTAAATCAGGTCCTAGAATGCTTGCAACGCTGCTTACTGAATTATTCAGCATGCTCACAGAAAAGATCCTTTCCAATGTATTAAGTTTACATATTATGTAAATATATAATAAGGTAACGTTTATTGTTATACAGATGTAGGTGAAAAGTGCATTGGTTGGCTTCTAAGATTATAAAGCAATGTTATGATGTAATAATGTGTATAATTTCATACCCTTACTTAAAATTCATAATTCATATTCGACAAGTAGTGAAAACGTACGTCAGGAGTTGGTAGTATAAATAAATTGTTATGGGTCTTCTGTTTTCTTTAAATCTGGCGTCTTTCCCAGGTTTTGGAATTGACACGGCAACACCCTGTCTCACTGTGCATTGAAGTAAATTTAGCATACTGATATTTAGCCAGTAGAGGTAGCTGTCCATATTTCGTCTCCATTAAATTCAACACCGCACGCCATCTTTCTTTAGGGGGAACTACGTCGGGTGATGACGGAATCATTTTCTTTCCTATGATTGGTGGAATGGTCTATGCCAAAGGTGACGTGTATTTGGCGCTTTTAATTCACGACAAGTCTGGCGCGTTTTTGAAATAGCAGCATACGTAAAGAAAACGGTGTTCTGTGTATTTACTCGGAACATATTGCACTTCGTCCGATGGGGAAATGAGTGGACCATTTTGGGGAGCTGCGAGGAGTGGAGCTGCTTTGTTCCAAACCTGCGAAGTTTTCTAACTTGTTATTTTGCAGACAAAGTTGATGTCTACCGAACAGCCGTTCGTCTCGAACTATGAATCGTTCCTCTGCCGATTCTTTCACACACGCGTGTAGAGGCGAATAAGAAACTGCAAGAAAACAGTCTCTGAATTTGCGGAAAGTTACTGGTTCGGCATTATTAGTAAGTGCTTCTTAACCCTTGCTTTTTTGTGGTTGCCCGTCCGTCATTCAACAACAACAACAACAACAACAACTGGCACCATGTCAGAAATGGCTCTGACTGTATTACAGTATATTTAGATATGTAGTATAATAGGTTGTTATTTTATCTTATTATAGGAAGTAGGCAGGCTGATAGACACTTAAGTGTCTTTTGTAGAAATTCATATTCCCACAGCTAAAATGTCCATTGTTTCTATAACAGGAGTCTTGGACCACTAGTCCTTCTCATTTGATTCTGGTGCCTTTTATTTATTGCTCTTTCAAGTCTGTGTTTAATCATGTTTCTCTTGGTTTTGGTTTAGTTCTTTCCAGAGTATGACTGGTGTTGTGGCTATGGCTTCTGTCACTGCAGACTTTGACCCCCAGGTAGTTCTATGACAATACTTTGGCCTATGTCAAGCATGCACCAGATGTTGCATTTGGAATAGTTTTCATGTATTTTCATGGTTGCTTTACTTTGTCACTCACTCTCAACAGCCCTGTAAGAAATCTTGCCAAGATGATGGCAGTCGTGTTGTCAAGACAATTGCAAACCCTTTGTCCCCTATAGCCAAGCCAATGAAGAAGCTATTTTCCCCACCTCGCTCCAACAACATCATGGAGTACTTTAGCAGGAAAACGCCATCTTCTAAAAAGACTAGCTCACCAGATCAATCTAAAGAAAACTATCAGTGGTCTGATGCTGCTGAAACAGACAGCCACACAAATGGGGGGAAACAACCAACTCAGAAGCAGGGTAGGAAAGCCAGCAAAGTTACAAGGAAACTTGTGACAGGTGAATCTGGCAATTCTTGCGAGGACATGGTAGAAGTTTTGCACACTGGGCGTAGTGCTGAGGCTTCTGCCATTACAGGAATATTGGAACGTAATGTCCATGATGAGTGGACTGGAAAAGGGAAAGATCGTGCCACATGTGTGAATAGTGTCAAACTTAAATCAGTACTGATGAACACTAATGAGTTACCAATGATTGTATTTTCAAGAGATGAAGCAAAACTGGTCAATACTTCTACAAAAAATGATTGGAAGAGGCAGCAACAGGAGGCAAAAAGTTCAGACCCAGATGGTAATGAAGTGGACTGTACATTGGGTGATGCAAGCATGGAAGTCAATCCAGATGAAATCTCTATGTTAAACAGCAGTACCGTCACAGTCTCCTTTGAGGACTTTGTGCGGAGTCAGGACATTATTGAAGAGTACACGAAAGAACGACAGGGTAATAATGAAACTGTAATCCCAACAGAGGACTCTGAACAATTTGACAACCTCAAAAGTGAGGAAAATGTGGAATCTGGCAAGTCGTCTATACAGGTGTCACCCCGAACTGTCACCATCCAGGCTGAAGTGCACGTAATGTCATCGAAACCAGAAGCCAACAAGACAGTAACAAAGATAGCTTCTATATTCAACTACAGAAAAGGGAGAGGGGGCCCTGCAGAGCTAGCCTTGTCTTCTCACCCAGAGGCTGGACACCAACTTCCCTTGTCTTCTTTGACTGTCAAACGGAAATCCAATGTGGTTCTCCAAGAGGGGGATCTAGAGGGGGTGCTTGAAATCGAATCCACTTCCAGGTGCAGCGAGTCAGAGAGGAAGCAGTTCATGGCTGCCTTCAAACGACCCAGCACTGATGGGTATAAAAGCAAACCTGTCAATGGCCAAGGCAAACAGAAAGAATCTGGAGAGCAAGTTTTGGAAAGATTTGCTGATGATAATGTGAATTCACCATCTGCTGAGCAGGTCTCTCAAGCCTATCAGGAAAACAAAATTGTTAAAGTGCAACCAGCAAGAGCAGGCAGAAACAAGCCCAAAGAGGAAAAGAAGGAAGTGACCACCGCACATGCTGTTGTAGAAGAAGTAGTGGCTAGGATTTTTGAGGATGATGGCAAAAGGGAAGAGCCTCAGATTAATTTAACTTCCTCCATCGCGGGTGCAAGGAGGTCCATTCGAAAGGTCGTAGTCAGACAATCACCTGAAACCATCCCAACTTCAGTCAGAAAGAACAGAAAACTGAATGAGACAAATGATACAGTTGCCACTTCTTTACCTCAGGACAGCACAGTTAAGATGTCCACCTCAAAAACACTCAAGGCCAAGCATGGCATCTTTGTAGCAGAAATGCTGTGTTCACTGGACACAGAAGAAAGTCCAATCAGGTAATTATATGGCTCACACCTTACTATTATACATTCTGGTTTATGAAATGTCTTATGTATGAATTGTGATCTTTCTTGTGTCCCACATTTTATTCATTATTTATTTTTTGTTTGTTTGTTTCATAAAGGATTAAATTTACTCGAGTCCAGAAAAATGTTTCCATTTCCAAGGCAGAAAGTGGCATGAACTTCTCTAAGGTAAGTATATTTACAAACTATGAAATGGGGCCTTGTTTTAACAAGGAAGAGCCCACTTAAACAAATTCATTGTAGGCTAACTGTGTGTGTGTGTGTGTGTGTGTGTGTGTGTGTGTGTGTGTGTGTGTGTGTGTGTGTGTGTTCACACACAGTGAATAGTGTATGTTGTATGTGTTGTAATATATATAATATACATATACAACACATACATATATAATGTGTATATGTTATATGATAATATATGTGTATATGTATATATATATGTGTATATGTATATATAGATATATATCATTGTATATTAATAATATGTGTATATGTAATATTGTGTAATGTATATTATGTGTATATGTATATATATATGTGTGTATGTATATATATAGTGTGTATGTATATAATGTTTGGTGTATGTATATATATATGATGTGTGTATGTATAATATATTATGTGTGATGTATATATATGTATGTGTATTATATATATATGTATTGTAGATAATATTGTGTATGTATATAATATGTATGTGTATATGTATATTATATATGTGTGTGTAGTGTATATATATATGTGTGTGTTGTAATGTATATATATATGTGTGGTGTGTATTGTATATATATATATGGTTATAGTGTATTAATAAGTTATGTATTATATATATGTATATGTATATATATATATGTATATGTATATATAATATAATATAATATGTATATATATATATGTGTATGTATATATATAATGTGTATGTATATATATATGTATAGTTATATGTATATATATATATGTATATGTATAAATATGTATGTATATATATTAATATAATATTATGTATATGTATATATGTATATGTATATATTATATATAGTATATGTAGTATATGTATATATATATGTATATGTATATATATGTATATATATATTGTATATGTATATGTATATATATGTATTAATGTATATATATATATATGTATATGTAATATATATATATATGTATGTGTATATGTATATATAATATATGTGATATGTAATATATATATTATGTGTATATGTATATATTATATATGTATATGTATATGTATATATGTTATGATGTATATATATATGTATGTGTATATGTAATATGATATATATGTAATGTGTATAATTATATATGTATGTGTATATGTATAATATATATATGTATGTGTATATGTATATTATAAAATGTATGTGTATATGTATATATGTAATATGTAATGTTATATGTATATGTGTATATGTATTGTATATGTATATATGATATGTATGTGATATGTATAATATATATGTTATGTATTGTATATTGTATGTATATGTATATGTATATATATGTGTATGTATTGTATATATATATGTATATGTATATGTATGTTATATGTTATGTATATGTATAATGTATAATATATTGTATGTATATGTATAATATATATATGTGATATAGATATATATGTATATATATATGTATGTGTATATATATGTGTATATGTAATATAATATAATATATAGTAATGTATATGTATATATATATATAAGTTGTATATAATTATAGTGTAATATATATATGTATAATATATATATGTATTGTATATGTATATATAATAATATGTGTATATATGTAGTGTATAATAATATGTATGTGTATATGTATATATATATATGTGTTATAAATGTGTATATATATATGTATTATATATGATATATATATGTATGTATAATATGTATATATATATATGTATTATATATATATATGTAGTATATATATATATATATATGTATATATATAATAATATGTATATATTATATATATGTATAATATGTATATATATATATATAATGATATATATGTATATATGTATATGTATGTATATATGTATATATGTAATATGTATGTATAATATGTAATATATATAATATGTATTATATATATGTATGTATATATGTAGTAATATATAATATATGTATGTATATATGTATATATATATATGTATGTATATATATATGTAAGTATAATGTATATAATGTATGTATATATGTATATATATATGTATGTATATATGTATATATATATATGTATGTATATATGTATATATATATGTATGTGTATATGTATATATATGTATGTGTATATGTGTATATGTGTATATATGTATGTGTATATGTGTATATGTATATATGTATGTGTATATGTATATATATATATATGTATGTGTATATGTATATATATGTATGTGTATATGTATATATATGTATGTGTATATGTATATATATGTATGTGTATATGTATATATGTGTATGTGTATGTGTATATGTATATATGTGTATGTGTATATGTATATATATGTATGTGTATGTGTATATATATGTATGTGTATGTGTATATATATGTATGTGTATGTGTATATATGTATGTGTATATGTATATATGTATATATATGTATGTGTATATGTATATATATGTATGTGTATATGTATGTGTATATGTATGTATATATGTGTATATATGTATGTATGTATATGTATGTATATATATGTATGTGTATATGTATATGTATGTATATATATGTATGTGTATATGTATATGTATGTATATATATGTATGTGTATATGTATATGTATGTATATATATGTATGTGTATATGTATATGTATTAATAAATGTATGTGTATATATGTGTATATGTATGTGTATATAGTGTATAATGTATGTGTAATATAATGTTGTATATGTAGTGTATATATATGTGTGTAAGTATAGTGTATATATGTGTATATGTATGTGTGTATATATGTGTATATATATGTGTGTATATATATGTGTATATATATGTGTGTATATATATATATATGTGTATATATGTGTGTATATATATATATGTGTGTATATATGTGTGTATATATATATATGTGCATATATTTGTATGTATGTATATCTATGTATGTATATATACATACATATATGTATATATGTATACATATATATATATTATTTTTTTTTTAACTTTTTCAGGAATCATTAAGAGAGCCTAAAAACAAACGGGTTAAGAAGTTAGTGGAAAAGGCCAAAGGGATTCAGCAGAGTAAGAAAATTTCTGTGCTTGAAAAACGTGCATTAAGGCATACATCACAAACTGAGGCCTCCATGAAGAGGAACTGCTGTGAAGATGAGGTAGGGTCAACGTCCAACAAGGCAGACGATATGCTCTTTGTCTTTTTACAGTCACAATCAAAGTTTGTTAGGTTTGTTATCACTGACTTCACAAAACATATTTTTGTCCAGAACTCTACTCTACTCTAATTCATGGACCTATTGTGGAAGTGTCAGTAAGCGTGACTTGGATCTTGAATTATTATTATAAAGTTTCATGGAAATTGGAAATAATTAACAGGATGCCATGTTATGTTCAAAAGGTCAACACAATGAACACAAACTCCTGTTTGCTGAGAAGTTCATTATGTGGTTTATTTTCTCAGGATTCTGTCATCTGCGTGGAAGAGGACCAGAATGCCAGTCATCAAAGGGCACCAGGAAAGGGTAGAACCAAGAGGCCTCTACGCAATCTGAATTTTGTTCTGGGCCAAGCTGCACAATCTGGCATTGACACTAAGGCTGTCCCAGGTAGTTAGTTCTCACTGTTAACAATTTTACAATTTAATTGTTGCCTCATTTAACTAGCTGTACTTTTGTGTTACAGACTCCAAAGTGGCCCTGCAGGGCGAGTCGGGGTCGGTGGGGGTTTCTATCGTTGATGAGAGCAGTCACAAGGGCTCTGAAAAATCCCACAATGAGCAATTTGAGGCTCGCATTAAGTTTTTGAAGAGTGGGTTGCCCGAGTCCTTTAAAAAACAGATGGACAAGACCATTGTTTCTAAGGAAGCGTACTTTCTCTCCTGTTCTGCCTTTCAGCCAGTTACACACACAACGCAACTACCAAATGGTAAGCTGTTCCTTCATAGAAAATATGTTGTCATCATAATTTGACGGCTCTAGTTAAGTCTGTTCCTGTTTTGAAGAGCCTTTTAATGGACATAATTAGAAAGCTAAAGCACATATTTCATTTGTGTATTGACAGAAAACAATCTTTGGCCGGAGTCTTTGTTATTGCGTCGTCTCAAAGACCTTTGGAGCCAAACATTCAACCCACCTCAACCCACTGTCATTGGTCCTCTTTGTGTGAAGACAATACCAGCCTGTAGAAGAATTTCTGAAAAGGTATGTTGAAATTATTATAGTGATTTCTGGGGGATTGTCACTGGGATTACTGGATACATGGTTTTTAACAGCAAATGCAACCTTTAGTAATTTAGTATGTTTTTCCTTTTAAGTTTTCAGGCTGGAAGCTGGAAATCTCTGACTATATTCGTCAGCTGCTAATAGAGGAGTCCAGAGCCTCTAATCCTCACTTCACTGCACACCAGTTCATCACTCGCTTCTTGAAGAGACGTACAGATGATCAGCAGCAATTCACAGCCACAGGTCAGCATTTGACCAGTAGTTACTGTTCCGCTTAGCCCTTTGACCTACGCACTAAGAAATACATTTGCAAAAAAAAAAGTTTGAAAAAAATTTGTGTTTCTGCCTCCTCATTAGGCAACATTTCACGTTTTATTTGTCATATCACCCTATCAGGAAGCAGATATGCACGTCAGCTGATTAACCTGCCAATTTAGGAAATTTGTTGGCATTATGGGCAAGAATGAATTTCTTCCATTTCTACAATAGAATTTGAATGTAAAAACACCACAGATAGAATCATTTGTTAAATAAACCTTTCATTTATTTAACAAATATTTGTTTCCTTACAAAGTATGAAGTGTATATGTCAGCGAGCTATCAGCGATATTTTAAAATTTCACAGTCCATTAGTCCTAAAAGACAACAAGAAAGAAACATTGTAGTTACTATTATATTACTGCAGCAAATACAACAATACAGCTATGATCCGTCTACAGATGTTGAGTTACCTAAATCTACCTGTCTATATTTGAGTAGTTGTGCGTGTGTGTGCTACTCAAACTGCATGCTGCAAACTGGGTATTTTGATATATTGTTATCAATATACTACCTACTGAGCCATGGCGGCTATGGCTCAGTAGGTAGAGCGGGTTGTCCATGAACCGAAGGATTAGCAGTTCGATCCCCCGAGTGTGCCATAACAAGTGTGCTGAAGTGTCCTTGAGCAAGACACTGGTGTGTGAATGTGTGTGTGCTTGTGTGAGCGAATGGGTGGATGTGTCTCTGACTGTAAAAGTGCTTTGAGTACCTTTAGGTAGGTAGGTAGGAGTAGGTAGAAAAGCGCTATATAAGAGCAAGACCATTTACCAAAATGTTCACACAACTGTACAGTTTATACAAAATAAGTATTGAAGCTGCATGATATATATTTTTGAACTATGATCATCTGTTCAAGTGTGATATATCTCTTAAAAATTAAAAGCCACAACTCTGATATTCATGTGTGTAATGTGTTCACATGCAGGCAAACATTTGGATTTAATGATATCTATGCATCTTACAAATTGAATGACTAACAGTAGTTAGGAAATGGGTACAAAGTGAGAAATTAGCAACTTGGAATAGACTAGGCTACGCTGCCTATGGTGAGTTCCATTCAGAGTTTTCAAATGGAATGCGCCTGAAGGTGGATTTCCTACTTTACTAATTAGAAGCTTCTGTAATATTCCGGTTATTAGTTATTTTTTTACACTAAATCGGTCTTGGAGACAATATTGTTCAACATAATACATTGAAATGCTATTATAGTGTATAGTTTTTCATGTGTTATATGGGAACTACAAGACCATGTCACAGCAAAAATGGCTAAAAACTGGTAAAACCAAAACAGTGCAAAACACCTTCATGGCAAACTGTGATTAGTAGTGTATTTCTTTTTCTACAATTAAAACCTGAATATTTTTATAAATTTCTGCCTTATGTGGTAAACAACTAATTAGTTGGTTCAAGTTATCTGTTCGATTTACAATTTGTGTAACCTAAATAAATTTAGTTACCTCTCTGGCTCCTATCAAGCGCACACAGTCCATCCATTTTGCTGCTAAAAACCTCACATTCCCTATAAGCACAGATTTCGCCACCAACCTAAACTTCATTCTCTGCTCCTCCACCTCCAACTCAGCCCAACATCCACAACACTTCTGAAGTTCAACGGGGATCTCAGCCCTTACTCCAGGCAGCTCAGGGGAAAATCACAGAGCTACTGGCAATATGCTGCCACTCTTTCAGGCGCATTTTTCAGAAAAAAGAAAAATACTGATATTGAAAACAATGGTTCACTTACTTTTACTCAGATATGTACAAATGATTAATTTTCTTGAAACAAGTGTAATATTTTTCTTGGATTGTGTACTTTCAGGACAAGTGTGTTAATCTTCTGAGGTTTTGAATCGGTGTACAGATGTATTGCCAAGCATTTGGTTGCAGAATCAATTATGTTAAGCACAGACTTGGTTGTAATTTAGACCATATTTTGTTTAACTTTGTATTTCTTTAGTAGTAAAAAGTGACAGGTGTTACAAGTTACAAGGAAGTACTACTAATGAATACTGTTTAGACATACATTTTGGGTCAGTAATTGTTATGCGAACCAATTTATTTACTGTCTAGGTCCAGAGGCTGCAGTCAGACCACCAGACACAAGCACCCTACTGCCAGCTGAACCTGTAGGAGGGAAGAGGAAGAGGAGAGAGGACGAGGGGGATAATACAGTGAAGGTGGCAAAAAAACAGCGGGCCAATCGTTCAATAGAGATCGTCTCCATAGCTCACCTAGAGCCAAAAAGATGTTCCAAAGATGATGTAGTTAGACTGACTGACTTGCCTTTGAGGGAGGACCCTGAAAAAAGAGGTGCGGTATTAAATTGCTCTCCTAATGCTGATAACAGCAGATAAATAAAATTGAAAAGTGTCCAAATTTAGTGTAAAGTGTACAAATTTACATAGATTTAAGCCAAGCTGTCTACAAATGCAGAAATGCCTGAATGACTACCATGAGTGAATAGGAAGTTCTTGGTCATATCATGCAGACTATAGCATTTTTATGCTATGCTTGCAAATGAGGTGTTGACTGTGATATCGCATTAGTTTGCTGTTTTGCTTTATTTCATTCCTCCACATGCTGTCAGTGAACATTATTCAATTTCATAAGTATCGGGTGTGTAGAATGACAGTGTAAAAGATGTTGTTTGTAGTGTTGACAGCAAACATTACCGAATCTGTAACTCAGCTTTAAGATGTGTTTGTGTTCACAGCTTGGTTTCTGCTGTCAAAAGAAATGTTGCTGTGAATTTGAATCCCCAGGTTTTTTTCAATTTTTTTATTTCCATAGATGTGTTTAAAGAAGACATAATGTGGACAGACAAATACCAGCCTCAGCACTCCAGTGATATTGTAGACAACGCTGCCTCCGTGAGGAGATTGCACAGGTGAGGAAATGCTCCTGTATCTGTAAAGCATTAGCTGTGTATTTTTATTTAACTGTCACAATATTATCACATTTTAATGTATGGGTGTAAATACTGACTACGTGACTTTCTTTTCTGTCTAGTTGGCTTAAACAATGGAAACTACGTGCAGATCAAGAAGAAAGAAAAAGGCAGAAAAACAAGAAAACAGAAGAATGCAGCATTGGTGAGAAATTAAAAAATACTGATACTACTACTACTACTACTACTACTACTTCTGTTGGTTTGGTGCACATTTCTGTTGACTGCTTGATGTCGTTGTGTCAAGAATCAGACTGGGAAGAGGACTCCCAGGATGGAGGTGATATGTTGTGTAATACAGTGCTTATCAGTGGACCCACTGGAGTAGGAAAAACCGCTGCAGTCTATGCTTGTGCCCAGGAACTGGGCTTCAAGGTACAAAAATAGCTCATGTATTTCAGAGCCATTCATTCGTTATGTTGCTAGGTACAAAAATGTAACCTCATTTCACCTCTCAAGGTATTTGAGGTCAATGCGTCGTCTCAGCGAAATGGTCGTCTTATTCTGTCCCAGCTGAAGGAAGCCACTCAGTCACACCAGGTGGATAGTCAGGGTATCCGTGTCTCCAAACCCACATACTTTACCAACTATGGAATGAACAGCAGTCCTGGCACTGCCAGGCCACGATCCTCTCCAGGTATGTATACGGTAGAGGGCTGCATTGGGATTAGGGAGTGGGCGACTAAAAAAAAAAAAAAAAAAGCACGGCGGGATTCGGGACGTATGGTGTCGAAAGGAAGCTCAAAGAAAGTATTTACAGCACTAAGACGAAGCAAGACAAGTCTGACATTTGGAGAAACTTCTCAATTGTTGGTGACACAGATGGAAACGAACTGGACTTTGTTAGTTGTAACGAATGTCCAAAAATACTAGTCTACACAAATCCAGCACCTCCGGGTTGAGTCGACACACCTGCTCTGTTCTCCAGGAAAACGAAACAAACAACCCCATGAATCTCTTCATTAATAGCCTATAAAATTACGTGTTTTCTCCTGCAGGACGACAGAAGACAAAAAAAAGCATTTCTATTATTGTTCTATTATTAAGTTTTGTAGGTGCGGGCGGGAGTGAAAAGAACACATTGTGGGAGCGGGTGGAAGTGTAACACACACGTTGTGGGTGCGGGCGGTAATGGTCAGAAATTCAGCGGGAGCGGGTTGGAGCGAGGTGAAGAAAACAGTCCCGCGAAGGGCTCTAGTACACAGCACTGTACAGTGAGCCCATTGTTATTGATGCGTTGTTGACTATTGGGATTTATTTGTTTTATGAATTGTTATGAAATGAAATGCTGGTTGACATTCTGCATTTTTTAGGAAAGCTAAAGTCTCCTCGCGGGATGGTGTCCTCTCCAAGAAAACATCCCCAGTTGCCAAAAGGTGTTAACGGAGGAAGTCGCACTCCAACCTCTTTAGCCAACTTCTTTAAAATGGGCCATGCTGTCAAAAAGGAGCCGCCTAACATGTCAAAAAATGAAAACATGGGTAAACGCGCATTCTGTTTTTAACTTCTTTATTGATGCATTCCTCTATGAAATTTTTTTACAATGACTTAAGCAATACAAAAATTTACAATTTTTCTTTTTCTCTGATATCTTTTCTTAATGATGCTTCCAAAAAAGTCATGAAAGCAAATACAAGTGGCAGTAAGCATGAAGGCCTTGCAGCCAGATCAACAGCTACAACTGCCCAACACAGTGAAGAACCAAGCAAAAAGACAGCAACATCTCTTATTCTGTTTGAAGAAGTTGATGTTATTTTTGACGATGACTCAGGGTTTCTTACTGCCATCAAGACATTCATGACTACGACCAAGAGGCCAGTCATTCTCACTACCAATGGTTCGTATGAGTAGAAAAATCAAAGCAATATCTTCCATTCTGGCCTCTGTTGTTAATTTTTACCGTGTCATTGAGTTTAAAAAATACAGGTCTTGTATATTTTGTAGATCCTGCTTTTAGCTCCATGTTTGATGGAACCTTTGAAGAGATCCTTTTCAAAACACCATCTGTTGTAAGTGGCAGACACCTGAACCTGATTCTTTCATATTATCTGACAAAATGTGTTATGACTGGATCTTGTGATGCTAATTACATTGCTCTTTTTTTTTTGATATTTTGATTTTCCAATTTTCCATTGTTCTGCTCTCGTTATACCATAGTTGAATGTGGGCAGTTACTTGCAGCTATTGTGTCTGGCTGAGGACCTGAGGACAGATCCATCAGATGTGAGCTCTCTGCTCAGACTCAATGGCTGTGACATCAGGCAGAGTTTACTGCAGCTGCAGTTCTGGACTCGAAGTGCAGGGGGCAGCCACACAGCAAGGCCATTAGTGCAGACTGGCAAAAATGGTAAGGAGGTGAACTTGGAAGAATTTGAATAACAATATTGTCAATAATACTATTGCTTTATAAATAGCCACTACTTATGTTTTTCTTTCGAAGAGGCAGACATAGAAGTAGCAGGAGACACACCTGCAACTGTCCTCTCCACTCTGCCTCCTTGTGACACTGGCTGTACTGAGAGCAAGCTGGGTCTGCTGAATATTGAACCTGAGAGAGACATCTGGGAACTGCTAGTGGTAAACTGTTCACATTTACTTCATACATAAGAAACAGAGTCTAAATTAATGACCAAGCAGTAACCTCCTTATTTTAAGAATAATAGAATTTGTAATGCGGAGATAATAGATTTTAAATGATTACATAGCAATGCCAGAAATGTTTCTGCAGGTGCATTAACATGCTACATTTACAGAAGCAACAAAAAAACATGCTATTCCTCTTTGACAGATTTGGCTGTATGCACAATTATTATATAATCAGTGGCTGCAAGTCTTTTACACTACCTTGCAGTAAAGGTTTGCAAAGAATTAAGTCTTTGTGCCTAACTTGTGTTAAGCAAATTTATGGCAAGATTGTATGAGAAAGCATGTACACTTTTTATGCAACAACTGTTGCAGTCAGTCTGTCTGTCTCTATCTCTGTATCTAACTCTATAGAGCAAAATTCCAAATTTGGAATTTCAATTCATTTGAAGAATTGGAATTTGAATTGGAATTACAGGAAGTGGAATTTAATTCATTGCAATTCAGAGAAAATCCCTATAGCCAAGTTACAGGAAGAATTTGTCATGTTTAACAGAGGTATTGGCTTAAATAAAATAAAAGAAATAATTACAATACATTACAAACACTAAAATTATAGACAAGTGCTCTTCATTTTGAATAATTTGTAATATTGTCTTAGGTCTTAGGTGGCACTGACTTTTGGGTAGGTGGATTTGATTTTTAATTAGGATGTGCTATTCACCAATGCACCACTCCAGTTTAAATCTGGGCTCAAGCGTAGCAACCGACTGGAAGCACTCCATTTCCTCCTCTTTTGAAGACATCAAGTGAAGTTTGTAAAGTGGAGACAAACTTTTTGTTCTCTCTGCCTGACAGCACTCTGTAGCTTCCTCAACAGTTGGATCGTTTTAAATGCATATGCAGATAGCTGGATAGGGCAGTTGAGCTCAGCAAGGACATAGCTAGGAACTAAAAGGACTGACCTCAACATCTTTAGCTGGCTATTCCAGTGGATGATTAGCAGGCAGAAGTTTATGCATTCCCTCCAGGAAGTATGCAATTTTCTCCTCTGAATTGACCACTTCCAGACCAGAGAGGTCATCCTCCTTGTCCTCTTCACTCTAAACATTAATTAGTGGAAACAGTGTGAATGCCTTTATCATATTTGATGCATTTTCAGTTACAATGAAAGAGACTTCGTTCTGAAGTTTGAAATTCTCTAGAACATGCTCATAAACTTGGCAGATATTCTCAGCCGTATGCCTACTTTTAAAACGCTGACAGCTCAACACAATGCTCTGTAAATCAAAATCAA
Source organism: Mugil cephalus (assembly GCF_022458985.1). Taxonomy (NCBI): domain Eukaryota; kingdom Metazoa; phylum Chordata; class Actinopteri; order Mugiliformes; family Mugilidae; genus Mugil; species Mugil cephalus. The sequence continues at coordinate 21,984,989 of NC_061789.1, forward strand.
CAATAAAATGGCCCATCATCCCATAGAGTGATCTCATTGATCGATTCGACTATAGGTTTATTGTTGGGCAAACTTCAGCTTTTCTCATCAGACTCAGATGTGCTTCTACACAAGCCGAGCGTTTTGAGATAAGGTTCTGGCTGAGAGCTCTTCGAGATGGCATTGTGAAGGATGGTTGGGCCAGTTTAAAAATTCTTTTCAACAGTTGTTGAAGGTGTTGCTGGAGGATGACCATCATCTGCATTTTGGTATGGTTAGGTTGTGTGACTGCTGGTTGCAGACTCGATCAAGATTTCAGGATGTTTCCGCTCTAAGCAAAAAAGTCATACTATTTATCTCAACCTAAAATGTTCTCAAGAGAGTATAGC